>NC_057797.1:735598974-735898974 GCF_018294505.1 Triticum aestivum | reverse complement strand
ATAGTAGAACATGAGCCCCGGACGAATGGGTGGAGAGGAAAGCCCAGTCCGCGGAGGACGTGGGGAAGGAACACTACCCTCTCATGGGGACTTGGGGTGGGGAGGAGCTGCCCCTCCTCGAGAAGCCGGTGCGCGATGTCGTTAGACAAGTATCCGGCCTTCCTCAGTTTTTTGATGTCTCCCTCCATGACGGAGGAGACCATCCACTTGCCTCCCGCTCCGGACATGGATGGAGAAGGTCGAGGTGGGAAGTGTGGAATTGGGCGCTGGAGCTCAAGTGCATGGAAGATGGATAGGAAAAGGAGGAAGAAGGCGTAGGTGAAAAGGTGGATCCTTATCCCCTTATATGGGCGGATGCGGCTATGCGTCCCCACCAGCCTGATAAAACTCGCTTATCTCCCAAGCGCCGTAATCAATGGCGCAGTTGGGTTACCCACGTCCGTATTGATGAGAATCCCGTAAAATGAGGGGACACGATCTCTGCTTTGACAAGACGGGCCAAGGAAACCGCCTCGCGAAACGCGCTGAGGTGGGGAAGTAAAAACGATTCAAATAAAGACTTGGCCGTAGTGTGATGTCACGCTACGGAATACGTCAGCAGAATAGATTTGTGTAAATATCATTCTCTCTATGGCAATATGTGGAAACTTATTTTGCAGAGCCGGACACTATCCTTTGTGTTCAAAATCTTCTATGAAGTACTTGGAGGAGGAACCCGCCTTGCAATGCCGAAGACAATCTGCGCACCGGACTCGTCGTCATTGAAGCCTGGTTCAGGGGCTATTGAGGGAGTCCTGGATTAGGGGGTGTCCGGATAGCCGGACTATACCTTCAGCCGGACTCCTGGACTATGAAGATACATGATTGAAGACTTCGTCCCGTGTCTGGAAGGGACTTTCCTTGGCGTGGAAGGAAAGCTTGGCGATGCGAATATGTAGATCTCCTACCATTGTAACCGACTCTATGTAACCCTAACCCTCTCCGGTGTCTATATAAATCGGAGGGTTTTAGTCCGTAGGACAGAATAACAATCATACCATAGGCTAGCTTCTAGTGTTTAGCCTCCTTGATCTCGTGGTAGATCTACTCTTGTACTACCCATATCATCAATATTAATCAAGCAGGAGTAGGGTTTTACCTCCATCGAGAGGGCCCGAACTTGGGTAAAAACATCGTGTCCCTTGCCTCTTGTTACCATCCGCCTAGACGCACAGTTCGGGACCCCCTACCCGAGATCCGCCAGTTTTGACACCAACAACCAGCCTCGCGAGGACCACCCGCACGGCAACGCAGGCCTCCCTCCTCTGCCGCCACTGCCAAGGAGGAATGAAGACCAACATCAAGACGATGGGGTTGGGGGCTTCCAGGAGCCGCGCGCAATTGCCTGCATCTTGGGTGGCGCCCAGGCCCCAGCCTCACAACGCATCTTCAAGCAGTTTGCTTGCGAGGTGAATGCAGTCCATCCCAAGCTTGAGGCCACGCGCCCTCTCAGATGGTCTACGTGTGCTATCACATTTAGCTCGGCGGATCAGCTCAAGCGCGCGGCAACGGCTGGAGTCCTCCCGATGCTTTGCTCCCCAGTCATCAGCAATGTGCAGGTCACCAGGACCCTCATCGATGGCGGTGCTGGACTCAACATCCTGTCCGTCAAGACGTTCGACGATCTCCAAGTGTCGTACGATCAGCTTCAGCCAACCAAGCCTTTCTCGGGAGTCACAGATGGTTCTACTGTTCCAATTGGGCAGGTGCGCCTTCCGGTCACCTTCGGGCAGCGCAACACCTACCGCACCGAACTCATCGACTTCGACGTCGCTCACATCCGCCTACCGTACAACGCCATCCTCGGGTACCCGGCCCTAGCCAAGTTCATGGCAGTGACTCACCAAGGTTACAATGTCCTCAAGATGCCTGGAAGTGGTGGAGTCATCACCGTGCCCTGTGAAGAAAGAGACACAGTGTGTTCACTGGAGTGCGCGTTCCAAGCCGCAGCAGTCGAAGACCCGGATCACAGGGGCGGGAGACTTCTCGAAGTGGCCCTCAAAAAGAAGAAGACCTCGCCAGGCTCAAGCCACAAGGGGGCTGGCGCCTCCGGAGCTGTTGCGTCAGGCTCCGCGCTCGATCAGGGAGCACCACCCTCTCACGCATAGGAAGACGCACCCAGCGCCCTCCTCAGGCAGGGCTCGGGGGCTCTTTCTTGGAGAGCCACCGACTTTGCCAAGGTCGCGAGGGAGGCGCTCGGGCATCACTTGTAGGGGTGCTTTCGGGCACGTTTCCCTCAGGATGGTACAAGGCAAGGAAAACCAAACCCTCAGGAGTTCGTCGCAAGAAACACTCAGGAGCTACAAGGGTCAAGAGTCATGCGCGGCAGCCGCCGCCTGCCCACCGTAGCCCCACATCCAGGTGAGGATGGTGGGCTGCGCGTCTACATTGACGTCCCGGGGCTCAACTGAGCCGCGTCTCAGGAGCGCCTCTGGCCTTCGCGCGTGGTGCGTTGTGAGGGGCCACCTCACAGCTACGTTTGCATGCCCTTTGGCCTGCCGAACGCGGCCGCCGCTCGCCAGCGCCTGCTGAGGAGCATTCTGGAGGCTCAGGAGGTCAGGCACCATGCGGTCCTGGCAGAGATGGAGATGGCTCTCGAGGACCCGTTTGAGCCCACGGAGCCTCCCGAGGCCCCTGGGCCTGGGGGCTCATGAGGGCTGATGTCTTCACCGCGCATCGCTCACTTCCTCAGCATCACTTCATCTTCAACAGCATCAGGTGACATCTTTCAGAGTTCTACCTTCAGCTGGGAGCGCCCACAAGACTGCACCATTCCCAGGCCCCGTGGGTCCGTCCCCGCGGCATGTATCCATTTTGCTTATGTTCTTTACTTACCTTGTTGGGGGCGCCCCTCGGGCTGCATCACCCCCACGTCGCTCGGGCCCGACCCAGCGGCAGTTGCTTTTTTTTAGTATTTGCCTTAGGATGAAGTGTCCTTTCACGCTAAATCTGGTTCCCGTAAGTTATCACCTACTGCTTATCACCATGCAAAGCGCTTGCATGTTAAAAGGGGGGCGCCTGAGCATCGCGACTCAAGGGCTCTTACTGGCTCTCCAGCCCTCACCCCCTGGCCTTGACCCATGGCATCGTGACCTGTCATACCAGTGGCGGCTGAGCTCGCTCGAGGGCCGGGACCTGAGGACGTAGAGCATTTGCATTCTAACAACCCTGCAGGAACACACCAGTCGATAAAGGCCCAGAGCCAGGCGTAACCCACCTCGAGGTAGGGCCTCGTGAGTCCCGCGCTGGCTCACGGGTATCCAGATACACCTCTCCTAGCCCTACCGTGCCGGCCACGTGTCAGGGCGGGACTATACACGCCCTGGGGGCTCCTCCCGGAGGGGAGCCCCCTCCCACGCACCAGTGGAAGCACCATGCTCCGTGCTGGCTGATGACACTGCCGAGGAGCGGCTATGCCCGTACACATACAGAAGCGCTATGCTCCGCACTGGTGATAAACAACTGAGGGCGGCCCACGGACGTACCAACCTCAGGGAGCCCAGAGCTCAGTGTCCGGCACCATCGCAGCGCCTCCCCTCGAGAGTGCCGCACGAGGGGACTGGACACGGGGGCTACGCCCGGGCCTTGCCCGAGCACGCCACCCAGCTAGGTCCCTCGGACCTGATCGTCGTGCGCCACTCCCCGAGCGGAGCCAAGGTACGAAACCCGTTTGAGCGTCAAGGGGGACTCCTGAGCATCGCGATTCAGGAGCCTAACTGGTCGCGTAGCCCCTCACTACTTAGTCCCGTCCTTGGTTTCCGGTCGGGGCTAATGCTGGGTGAGGTACGCGCAGGGCCGGACCCTACCGACGTAGAACGGTCAATCCACTCCTCGCCTTCCCCTTTCCCTATTTGTTGATCGCGCGTCAAGGGGGGATCCTGAGCATCGCGACTCAGGAGCCTAACTTGCCGTGTAGCCCCTCTATCCTTAGTCACGTCCTTGGTTTCCGGTCGGGGCTAACGCTGGGTGAGGTACGTGCGGGGCCGGGCCGTGCCGATGTAGAGCGCAAGCAAGTAGGAGAGGAAAATGCAAATTCCAGGAAATTTAAAGCAAATATTACAAGCCATAAGATTGTTCCACAACGCCAAACGCAAATTTAAACGCCTCCGCGAGGCATGGTGCATGTGCAGGAATAAAACAGGATGGAAGTCGCGAAGGGATCACTCCCCAGTAACGCCGTCACCGGTGGTGGAGTCATGCTGGACGGCTTCGCCTCTCGAGGTCGCAAGGCCGGCAGCGCCGCACCCGGGCAGGACGCTGCAGGAATGGAACTTCCCCAGCAAAACCTCGGCTCGGCCTTTCACGGCCTCAGCGGCAGCGGCGGCACAGTCGCCGCTCACGGGCTCCAGCAGGCTGTCGAAGTCGACGTTGGGGTCGCGCAGGTAGACATGGCTGAGGACATGCGTCAGCGCCGCGGAAGACAGGACACGCGCCTCGGCCTCGACCATGGGGCCAAGGCCGTCTGCGACATCCTCAAGCGCATCAACTAGGAAGGGGAGCAGCTTGGCGGGGCCGTCCTCTGCACCAGCCAACGGCTCCTCCAGGCCGCTCTCATACAGCGTCTTCAGTATGCCACGAGCCTTCTTCTCCAGCTTCGCAAAGGCCACCTGGTCCTCCTCCAGGACCTTCTCCTTGGCGTCCAGCTCGGTCCTCTCCGCCTTCAGCGACCGCTCCAGCATCTCCAGTCGGTTGTGACGGTCGTCGAGCTTGCCATCCCGGTCCTTGGCGGCAGCCTCCCTAGCCTTCATCTCCTTCTCCTTCTCCTTCTGGCTATGCACCTCCTTGGCAAGCTCGTCGCGCAGGCCCTGTAGCTCGGCCTCAAGCGTCTTGTAGCGGCCCTGGGCGGTTGCAACATCGCCGAGGGCAGCATCGCGAGCGGCCTTGGCTTGGTTAGTGGCCCGCCTCTCCTCGTCGGAGGACGACACAGCCTAGCTCAGCGCCGCTCGGATAGAGGCGGCAGAACGAGCCCAGCCAGAAGCCAACTCCAGGCGCCCGACCACCAGACGAGGGTCCACGCTCAGGAGATCCTCCCGTAGTTGGCTCAGCTCATTAGCAACCTAGTCCAAGACAACGGCAGAGGGAGCAAAAGAGACAAGGACATGTGGAGCGGGCGGAGAAGAAGGCAGCGTGACCACGGCTTGGCAGGAAGGGACCTCCTGAGCCTTGGCCGCCTCGGCCACAGCGTCAGGTACAGTCGATTCCAGGTCCAGTGGGGCCACGGGGGCTGACTCCTCGCCGGGGTGCCCCAGTTGGCCTCGCGAGGGCGGCTGGATTAGAGAGGCGCGAGCCTCGCTGTCCTCTCCCACAGCGGCCGAAGGTGCCGCCCCGGCGGATAGGTTCGCCCCAAGCGGGGCCGCAGAAGACTCTTTCAACCTCTTGGCCGCAGGTGCCAGCCTGGTAAAAAGAAGGGGCAAACGTCAAGTTTCAACAGCAGAAACCAAGCGGAGCATAAATCGAGCACTTACTGGACATCGTCCGTGGACTCAAGCAACCTCCGACCAAACTTGAAGCCCGAGAGCTTGCAGCGTGGGTCAGCCTTGGGGGCCCAGAAGCAGAAGGCGCGTCAGGAGGGATGGAGCCGGCCTTGGACCCCCCAGGGACCAGAGCAGACCCTGGGGGAACCAGGCTCGACCTGCCCTTCCTCGTGACCGAGGAAGAACCCTCCCCTCCTCGCCTGGCGTCGGCCTCGTCGTCGTCCGGCATGGAGCGGAGGGCCCGGGACCTGTGCCGAGGGAAGGACTCCCCCAATCCTCGCCAGTCTCCTCCGAGTCAGACACTTCCTCCTCCACCTCTTCTTCCCCCTTTCCCCCGCTGGAGCTGCCGGAGGACAAGTTCACCGTCGCCAGGACCGCCAGATCTTCGGGGGCTGCCGCAGGCACCATCCCCTCGCCGTTGAAGGTGGGCATGGCATTCACCACCTGCTCCCAATCGTCATGAAGGAACAGGGGGACGGAGGCGCCCACCGGGCTCGCCACGTCTCCCCCAACCAAGGAATGGAGGGCCGCGGCCAGATCTTCGTCGGTCAGCGCCTCGGAGCTCAGGCGCAGGGCGGTGTCTGCCCTTCCAAGCCTCCACAATGGGAGCGAGTGCTCCTGGAGCGGAGCCACCCGGTGCTCCAAGAACTCTCTCAGGAGCGAGGCCCTGGTCAGCTTTGCCGCCCCCAAGTTGCTTGGCCTCAGGTCCGCGTTCATCCTCCTCAGCACCGCCTTCGTGCGAGGGTCGACGAGCTCCATGCGGGACCATGCGTCAACGGACTTAGGCTGCCCCGTGGGCAATACCAGATGAGGATGGAGGTGCCCGACATCCATCATGATCCACTTGCTCCGGTAGCCTTCGATCCTCTTTCCAAGCTTCGAGATGGCATTGGAGTTGGAGTACGCGATGAAGCTCGCGCATGCGGAGACTTGAGCGCCAGAAACTCGGAGGGAGAAGAAGTGGCGCAGCAAAGCCACCGAGGGCTTCACACCAACATGAGCCTCGCAATAATAGGCGAAAATCGCTAGGAGAAGGATAGAGTTAGGGTGGAGATGCAGAGCCTGCAAGTTGTATTGGCGGAGAACGGCATGGAAGAATTCAGAGAAAGGAGGCACCAGACAGGCGACAATGGCGCTCACGAAGAATGGATAGAAGGTGCTCCCCTTGCCCTCAGGCTGGTTGGAGCCGACCTTGAGCACAGTCGCCCCCTCGCTGCCCTGCGCCACCGTCATCAGGCGCACGAGGGCGAGGTTCTTCTTCGACAAATTCGGGGGATCCAGGGCCGGCGAGTACCAAGCATCGGCCGGAGACTTGCGAGGCGCCATGGCGTGCCGGATGCGAGGGATTGAGACGGATCTGGAGGATTTCGGGAGCAAGAGGAAGGAGAGCGAGAAAGGGGATCTAGGGCGAGACTGGCAAGAGTAGGGTAAGTAAGCCTGGCTCGGGCATCCCCTTCTGTCAGTCATGCAGTTGCCGAGGTACCGTGGGAAGTGCAGACGCCCACGTCCAATCAACCGCCACGCGGCGCCCAAGGCCGCAGACTGTTAGGGCCCGCAGCGCTTCGCGCTTGCCCTTTCGCTTCTTCGCTAAGCCAAGCCTGCGCGTGCCTTGGGCCCAGGGGCTACTGTCGGCGTTCTGGGAACGGGGGTCCCCAGACTTGCCTGCCTGCGGCCTGTGGCATGGCTCAAGTGGGGGCCCAGTACGGCCCATCTTCATCAACTCAAGCTCAACACCCTCGTGAGGGGCCAAGCCTCGCGGGGCGGATGACAGGAAGCTTCCTCAAGAGCGGCCTCCTCAGGCAGGCTCGCGAGGAGGCGGAGAGATCAATGCAAGGGTACCTCGCGAGGATCCCCTGACGCAAGCCATGACGATCAAGGCCAGGCGGGCGCCAGGCAGGCGCCGGCCTGCGCAGAGTCCTTGTTTCCCCTTTGGTTCAAAGGGGGCAAGCACAGGCCAAGGAATCAGGCAAAGGTTACCATTCTGGTACAACGAGACCAAGACCAGCCGGGCGGCCAGACGGAGGTCACCATGGAGCCCAAGACGGCGTCACCACCAGTGCTTTTGGCAGCCGAAGACCACCTTTGGTCAGGATAACTTGTACTAGATGTTCCCCTTCAAAATGGCCAATTGTTGGTGCCCTTCCCGCTCAATTATTTGGGGAGAGGCCCAGGGCTCTATAAATAGGGCTAACCACCACAAAGTAGAGACATCGAACAAGCTGGTAGAGAAGGAGAGATCTAGACCAAGTAGAACACACCACACCAGCTCAAGAACACCTCTCGCGAGGCTGTTCTTCCTGTGTACTGTTCATCGTCAGCCCCTGAGGCAATCCACCACCACACACACTGGAGTAGGGTATTACACCACAACGGGGGCCCGAACCAGTATAAACCTCGTGTCCCTTGTGTTGTTCATCGTTTTCATCTTAGTTCACACGAGAGGATCGGACGTAGATCGGTAGGGGAGAGATCTCCGCGCGCACCCCAGTGTTCGAACCTCAAGGGTCTGCCGGAACCCGAAATCCGACAAGTTATACCTTTGTTTCGAAGGAAATCCTTCAGAGAAGGGCACTCCGTCCTGGCCTTGCACAAGTGATAGACAAGAACATGCTTGTGCATCGCCAGTTGCATGACGGCAACTTTTCTGCTCCGATCAAAATAATCCTCTCGTGTGTACTCCAGATCAAGACCAACAAACTTGTACCTGTCCTCACGCAGCCATTCCTCATAAAGAGAAAGAGCCTCCTCCACCTTGTAGGACTCGTTGGTGTACCACACCTCGAGCTTGGTGTTACCATCGGCATCTACAAAGAGACGCTCAGTAGTGTTCCTGAAGTCGTCCATGGAAACGAGGGTTAGAGTCACAATGGAGTTCGACTGTGCTTTTCTGGCGTCACTCGTACGTGGTGAAAGGATGATGGGAACTACTTGCAGTTCTGTGGCGAGAATAAGACGCGGTGACCTCCCGGAATAGACTAGTATTTAACCTTGGGGAGAGACGACTCGGTTACCATGCGCCCATTAAATTGCATCGGGAACCTTGAGTAGACAGTTGTGCTTCTGCAGCTTGTGGAGACATGCATTTCAAAAGTCATGGCTGCCACACGGTAATCGAGGAGCCTCTAGATTAACTCTAGCATGGTATCTGGCACATTGAATACTAACAACCAATAGCATCCCATCGGTCACAAGCACATCTTTTCACCGAGAGAAGAATGCGAGGAGGCAAACGATGATCCTGTTGTGCAACCTAGATCTCTGGAATACAAATACTACAAGGGCAGTGAACTAAAATAGAAGCATGGTTCGACCAGCAGAAAAGCCACGTGTGTGCCTCCACTTTGTTAAAGACAAACCTGAGTGATATCGACGGACCTGCATCTCTATGTCTGCGTACCACCAAAAACATTGCCAAAACAAACGCACGGCCATGCTTCTGACATACATATAATGGTTGGCTATCACACATATTCCCGCCTGAACCCAACGAACATTTGAAAAACAGTGGCTCTCTGGGTCAACGAGTGCCTGAAAAACACTTGCAAACACAGAGTCATGAACCGTGACTCCATTTCAGCTGAAAATGTGCCTCTCATTGGGAATGATCATGCCTCCCCTAAATTTGCCTCCCCCGATGTATCTACCATGCCTCTCCTGCTTCAATGACCGTGCATCTACTACAAGGGTAGTGAACTAAAATAGTCATTACAGTTCCTCTCGTAAACACACACCCAACCCTATCTGATTAAACATGTGATTAAAAACAATTAAATCACAGAAGCACGAGTATGCTTTTCAGCATGTAGAATTGTGCCTCACAAAAAGTTGTGAGGCATGATAAGCACGTAGAAGAGTCCGGTGAGAGGCAGCACAGCTGGACAACTCCGGTGGGAGGCAGCTGGATGAGTCAAACATCTCGTGTCCCCATAACACCTCGGAATGCACACACCATCTACAACCAGCATTCATTCCATTTCGTAGAATAAAAAATAAAAAAACAAGCACTCATTACTACTCTTGCTCTCTCGCGTCTCCTTTATATTTCAATCAGCTCCGATTCCCTCAGCCACATCACAACCCATCTGCCTTCTCTGTCGTCTTCTTCTAGGGTTCGTGCTTCTTCGCCGCACACAATCTGATTTCAAACAGGTTATTATAGAGTTTTTATTGGGTCTCGATTAATTTCTAAGTTGTGCTTCTCTCGTAGATTGCTCGTGGTGGGTGCTTGCCCTAAGCTTCCCCTACCCCAATCTCCGTTCGTCGACAGCCGTTGTTCTTCTTTCCCAGGTAAAAAGCATATGCGTGGGCAGCATGCTTTGATCTGTATTTACGTTTAGAAAACAATATTTAAATTATTACTGTTTTACGTTTAGGTTTTTCATTTGATAGTTATTGAAGTATTAGATCCGGTACAACGACTTCATTCTCTAAAGGAATATAAAAAGTGTTTGCAAATCTAAACAAGTGATCTAAACTATGTCATATTGCTTTTCTGGAAGCAGTAGATGAGAAGATTTCTGGTAAATTTGTAGTTGTTGTGTGCCTTCATACCGATATTTTTATTATGGCTAACATAGTATGGCTAACATAGTTGAAGCTAGTTCTTGTCTACCTTCAACATTGAAGCTTGTTTTAAATTGTTATGATATTCTTGTTATCTTAACATAGTTGTTCTGAATTATTTAGGTATGGTTTTCCCTACCTGCCACCAACGAGGTGGCCCTTGCGAATGACACCCTGAAGTTCTCCAGCAGTTTGAGGTTATTCTTGATGAAAAATGCTGGAGCCGCATGGTTAGTAAGCATTTCTAACATAATAGTTGCTTACAACACAGTAGAAATCGTCACTATTACTCAAACCCCTTTGCACCTACGCTAGGTTCCCTTGCTGTCACTTCTTTGCACATGTCATGTGTTTTCTTTTTCCATTAGTTTGCCTGCTTATGCCTTAATTATTATAGTGGATCTTCAATTCTAATTAAAATTCGTCGACCTATGCCAAAAATCTGTATCCATTAATTTATAATACCATTATGTTGTTATCTTTAATTGTTATCAAAAGTTCAGATGCAAGCTAAGAAAACTTTTAACATTAATGATCCGTGAGTTCAAATTTATACTTACAGCTGTTATTTTTACTATTTTTTCCAGTATGTACCCTGCAATGTCAGAGCTTTTCTCGCTGAATACATTGATGAGAACAAGGAAGAAGCAAGAATATTGCATAAAGAGCAGGTAGAGCCAGCCCTTCTTACACATGAAGGAAAGTCTTGCAATGCTTTATTTAAGCATAAAGCGAACTACACAAAGTTTTGCGGTGGTGAGTGGTGCACCTTTGCGGATGATTATGAACTATGTGCTGGAGACCACATAGAATTTGAACAACTAGACGAGGGACTCAATATGGAAATACAAACATATCGGGATGACAAAAGGTTGCTTCCATTACCCCCACGTTGGTAGGTATTTAATATTCCAAAGTTATCTTCTTTCATTGTATTTTTATATGCATGCATCGAACTAAATAATATTCGTGTTGGATATAACTTTATCTAACTTTGAATACTTGTTCTTTTTCTAGCTCTTGACAATCTTTCTTTTGACGATTTCGACCATGTTCAATGATGTGTCTACTCTAAGGATATTGAGCTTACCTACGACTAGACATGATTCTTTCTACAACGCCCTTTTCGGAGATACTTTCATCTGTTGCCATCCATTTGTCCATGTGTTCACTCCCACTAACACCAAAGACAACATCATGGTTGGTTACAACTTTCCTTGTTAAAATACCAAACATATTTTGCTTATATGTAAAATAAACAATTTTGAGGTAATCTTGCTTATATGTAAAATTATAAAGAACATATTTATTAATCCTAAAACAACAAAACTTTTGTTCTTCTCTTAATATATTGTTTTAGCTATTTACTCACAAACCTGAACATGCCAAGAAATATATTAGTTTCAATATGGAATTTCTTAATGATTGCGCACTGACTGTATTCATCCATTCTTTTATTTAAAGTCCAAGTGGCAAATCAATAGTTTTAATTTCTATTCAATTTTGCTTTCTTCCAGAAAATTCTATGGAGCGTTGTCTCGACACTGAAGAGATGGGTGGACATGCCAACCAATGGCAAGGTGACCCTTGAAGATCCTGATGAACCTACCCATGTCATCACTCCTTCGTCATACTACATCTGCAAAAAGACGCCAGGATGGTAATAGAAAGGTCTTCTTTCAGAGACTTCATATCAGCTGCATCCTTTGTTGAAAAGAACATTGTTCTTATCACTTTCAAAGAGTGCCATGATCGTTCTGTGTCCATCATCATTCAACACATTTCGTAGGTTGGAACCAGCACCTAAAGTGGAAGAAACAGTGTATCTCCTAGGATGTTCAGCGGTCATTTCATGATGATGCCTCCCTTGAGCAAAACACTGGTTATTATAAGTTTTCTTGTTAGAATGCTAGTAATGTAACTATTATGGACCAAGTGGTTGCTTAAACTATCAGAATGATCTTTTGGAACTTATGTAGCTCTTACGGACCCTCAACTTGCTGTTTGAACTGTCGGAATGATCCTTTGGAACAAATGTAGTTCTTATGGATACTCAAGTAGCTGGTTAACCATTGGAAAAATCACAATTCAAAAAACCAAAAAACAAAAATAATCATTTTCTGTTAAACTCTGATTCAAAAATCAAACGAAACAAGAATCAATTTTTCAATCAAAACCTATAGCAATGCCATGTTATCAAACTTATTCAAACCATCTAGTGAAACATATCTCAATTTAAAACCAAACAGGACTCCATTTTCAAGTGCAAACTATGTTTACTTCACCAACTTTTCTCAAACACACAGTTGTGCACCGAATATAAAAGCACAAGTGCTCCCTGGGTGATTTTGGTAATTAATGTCAACATATCTCTTGTTGGACTAATGCTTCTACCTAGTATGTTTCAGATAAGTTCAACAATGGAGTGGCATGGACAAGAGGATGTGGAACCCCTTCAAGATGCTAAGGACAAAGGATTGGCTCAAGCTCAAAGCACAAGACTCTACATTTTCTATTTTAATGATCTAAGATCACATTGAGTCTATAGGAAAAGCCAATACTATTAAGAAGAGATGAGGTGTTGCTTATTGGCTTGCTTGCTCAAAATGCTTAGTGATATGCTCCAAAGCCCTCAACCACTTTCTCACTTCCACATATGTCCTAATCCAAAAAGTCAAACTCGGCCCCACCGAAATTTCATATCCGGAGCCACCAAGTTCAGTTGACATAGCCACTACCAGAAACCCTAATCAGTTCAGTCTCACCGATGGGATCTCGGTCTCACCGAGATTGGCTTGCAAACTCTCTGTTGTCTGTTGCAATAATTTCGATCCCACCAAGATTTGCAACTGGCCCCACCGAGTTTGCTTGGCCAACATTCTGTTTCACTTATTACCCAAATCGGTCCCACCGAGTTTGAGTAATCGTTCAAACCGAGTTAATCGTTCAAACCGAGTTTTGGATTTACCCTAACCCTAGCACATCGGTCCCACCGAGTTGATCCATTCGGTCCCACCGAAATGCCTAACGGTCACATTATGAACCAAATCGGTCCGACTGAGTTCTCTGAATCGGTCCCACCGAGTTTGGTGATTTGTTTGTAACAGTTAGATTGTGTGTGGAGGCTATATATACCCCCTCCACCCACTCTTCATTCGTAAAGAGAGCCATCAGAACATGCCTACACTTCCAATACATATTTTCTGAGAGAGAACCACCTACACTTGTGTTGAGGTCAAGATATTCCATTCCAACCACATAAATCTTGATCTCTAGCCTTCCCCAAGTTTCTTTCCACTCAAATCTTCTTTCTACCAAACCAATCCTATGAGAGAGAGTTGAGTGTTGGGGAGACTATCATTTGAAGCACAAGAGCAAGGAGTTCATCATCAACACACCATTTGTTACTTCTTGGAGAGTGGTGTCTCCTAGATTGGCTAGGTGTCACTTGGGAGCCTCCGACAAGATTGTGGAGTTGAACCAAGGAGTTTGTAAGGGCAAGGAGATCGCCTACTTCGTGAAGATCTACCCGATTGAGGCAAGTCCTTCGTGGGCGACGGCCATGGTGGGATAGACAAGGTTGCTTCTTCGTGGACCCTTCGTGGGTGGAGCCCTCCATGGACTCGCGCAACCGTTACCCTTCATGGGTTGAAGTCTCCATCAACGTGGATGTACGATAGCACCACCTATCGGAACCACGGATAAAAAATCTCCATGTCTTCAAATTGCATTTGCACACTCCAATCCCATCCTTTTATATTCTTGCAACTTGCATGCCTTACTTTCCGCTGCTCATATACTCTTTGTATGCTTGCATGCTTGCTTGATATGTATTTTGAATGTTTAAACTAGTGCTAATACTCCACTTCAACTCAAGAGATTAAAAAGCTGCAACTTTTCTTGATTAGAGTCTATTCACCCCCCCCTCTAGACACCTCTTCTTGATCCTTTCAATTGGTATCAAAGCATTGGTCTCCATTTCCTTGGTTTAAACACCTTTGGAGGAAGATGGATGTGTCTACTTTGGGGAGTCTTAGACGTAGAGTGCCTATTCTTGATGGAGAATATTTTCATGAGTGGAAAAATGAAATGCTTGAGATTTTCACTGAATATCATTTGAACAAGTACATTACTAGCCCTTGTGCACCTCATATTGATCCTTTGCATCCCACACCTGAAGGGGATCTTGACATGATTCGCAATCTTAGAACTATTAATCTTATCATAAGAGGATTGCCCAAAAATTTGATTGCTAGTTTGCCTACTCTTGATTGTGCCTATACTATATGGAGATTTCCTGAGGAATGATTTCCAAATTATTCCTTGAAAAATTTAGACGAAATTCTCCATAAGTCTATTGCCTTGAGTAAGATGAATTCTAGTGATCCTAGCTTTGGTGATTGTCTATTTGGGCTTACAAATCTCATGCGTGCCATAGGAGATGTTGGGATCATTAGAAACATCATTTCCAAAGCTATTAGAATCCATAAAGATAACCACAGAAGTGATCATTTATCTAATGAACTACCATCTCTAGGAATTGATCAATCACCAAGATGATGTTGAAGATGGATACTATGATGAGGATGATGATAGTGACAATGATCTTGATGATGCAATGAGACACTTTGGTCTTATGGCAAATCTTCGCTGCTACATGGCTGGAGGAAAGGAATGGGTCCTTGATAGTGGATGTACTGATCATATGACCGGAGATAAAGATATGTTCTATGAGCTTGCTGAAAATGACGGCCCTCAAAAATATGCCACTTTTGGTGATAACTCAAAGGGTAAGGTGGTTGGCCTCGGTAAGGTGGCCATCTCACATGATAGCTCCATACAAAATGTCATGCTCGTTGAATCCCTTGGGTACAATTTACTTTCAGTATCTAGACTTGTTGATTTCGGTTTCAATGTCCTGTTTACTGAGGTAGATTGCCAAGTGTTTCGAAGAGACAATCATAAAATGGTCTTTACCGGTATACATAGAGGTGATCTTTACATTGTTGATTTCACTAAAAAGGCTCAACCTAGAACTTTCTTAATTGCTAAATCTTCTAAGGGTTGGTTGTGGCATAGAAGGCTAGGTCATGTGGGTATGCGAAATCTTGATAAGCTTATTAAAGGTGATCATATCCTTGGAGTAAAAGATGTCCTATTTGACAACGATAGACTTTGTAGTGCTTGTCAGGCAGGGAAACAAGTTGTAGGAAGTCATCACGCGAAGAACATCATGACCACGAGAAGACCACTCGAGCTACTACACATGGATCTCTTTGGTCCAAATGCCTACAAGAGTCTCGGTGGTAACTTGTTTGGACTAGTCATAGTTGATGATTTTTCAAGATTTACGTGGGTGTTCTTTCTTGATGAAAAATCGCAGGTCCAAAAGATCTTCAAAAACTTCACTAGGAAGGCCCAAAATCAATTTGGCATGAAGATCAAGAAGGTTTGGAGCAACAACGGAATGGAGTTCAAGAACGCAAATGTGGATACCTTTCTTGACAACGAGGGGATTTCACATGAGTTCTCGGCTACGTACACACCTCAACAAAATGGAGTCGTTGATAGGAAGAACCGGACTCTTATTGGGATGGCAAGAACGATGCTTGATGAGTACAAGACTCCAAAACACTTCTGGGCGGAAGCGGTTGAGACAGCTTGTCATGCAACAAATCGCGTGTATCTTCACAAGCTACTCGGCAAGACGGCATATGAGCTCCTCACCGGTAACAAACCTGTAACACTCCAAAAAAATCATTTGGTTTTTCTTCAAATTCTTTTATTAATGGGAAGGAGCTTATTTATATTTTTCTTAAAAGCCTCTCCTTCTCAAAAACTTTTCTGACAAATATTTTATGTGATCTTCTCAACCTTGATTTTTGGTCTTGAGGGCTTTTCATTTTGACTCAACACAAATAATTTTGGAAAGTTTTTGAAATCCTTTCTATTAAAAAGAAACCCTATGGATTATGGATTTATTCTTTTTCCATTCAAAAGTTTCTCTTTTGCCATGACTCATGTTGAAATTTTTCTTCCAAATCCACCTCCCCACTTTGGGACAAGCCAAACATCCAAATCTAGCAAGTTTCAACTTCATCTAAATTTTATTTCTATTTATTTTAACCTCAAAATCTTTTCTGTCATTTATTTTGGACCTTAGGGATTTACAAAGGAACTGCCTTTTTCCCTTTGAGTTTTAACTTCAAATAAACTCCTCTGGCTAGTCCTTAGCACCCTCAACCAAGATTCATCAAGATCCACTGGTCCACAGTTCAAATTTTTTAAAATATGCTTGCTGCAAGTTTGGACTAGATTTGCCATTTTTGGTGAAATTCATTTGTTTTCTTCTCCTAAAAATCTGAGATAATTCAGGCAGCCCCTAGGTGCATCAAGAGACCACCCCACCAAAGATCAGCTCAAGAAAAAATTTCCACATGCCAAAATCATTTCGTCGAACAGGTGGCCGGCATTGTTTCTGTCAAGTTCAGAGTTTCAGTGTTTGGGTTTAGTCGACAGTGTCGTTTCTTCAGAGCGCGGCGTCAATCTCGCCAGTGCCCGCGTTGGCATCTTTCTCACTGCTTCTCCTCCTTATCCAGAGCACCGCACGGTCGTTTGGACGGGCGCAAACGTTGGTGGCGACGTGTCTCGCCTGCGCCGGCGTCTTCCGCGGTGGCAGAACCGCCCGTGGCGGCCAGCAGGGGACCAGCCCTGCCATTCGGCGCCGTCCAGCACCGCCCAAACCACCAGAAACCTACGCGTGGCCGTCCTCTTCCCCGTGCATACTGCAGCACAGTCACCGTGGGCAGAAGCGCAGAGCGCGCTCTCTGCCGCCAACGTGCCCGTGAGCCGTTCCGTCGAGGGCTTGGAGTGTTGCCCAAGTCTGGCCAAGTTTAGCTATGGGATGAAGCCAGTGATCCAATCTGCAGCTGCCCCGGCTCCTAAACCCCCCGTTCGACCGCTGCCTCGCCGTAATCATCGCCGGAGTTATCCTGTTCTCGGCAACCGCCTCGGACCGGCTATAAAAGGGAGCCTCGAGCTCGTTCTCGACCCAGAACCACCCCTCCACCTCACCAGAGCCACGCCTAGCTACTAGGAGGACCTCGAGGAGGCCTTCTCCCCCGACTCCGGCCGCCCCGATTCGCTTTGGGCTCCGGCATGATTCCGTCTGGTGAGACCACCCCCGCCTCCCAAACCTTGCCAGAAGCCTCCTAGTACACCCACTCTTCTAACCCGAGCCCCAATTCGACATTTGCAGCCCTCCCCGGCGAGATCCATCACCGCCCGAACCATCGTCCGCCGGAGTGGAGGCTGCCGTCGATGTGGTGCTCGCCGACAACCAACTCCACCACCCACTGACGCGGAAGGACTCCGTGAACCCGTAGGTACTCACCGTTTCCCCTACCTCGCCGTGGATTGACGCCGGCGACCGCCGCGATCCTCGGCGCCGGTGTGCTCTGTTTTTTCCTTTTCAAAATTTTAAACCTGATGGGTGGGACCCCCTCGTCAGCCTCTCTTTTTCTATTCGAACCGTTTTCCTGGAAAACGCCTTCGGGCAAAGTACGCTTTCCCTTTGGATTGGCGTATTTCTTACTGAAACGTTTTCTATTTTTATAAACAAACCCCTGGAAACTTTCTGTTTCATTACAAATAAGTCCCTGGGCTAAAACCTTTATAACATTTTAACAGAAGATGTTTTTGAATTGATTCTTTTTCTGTCATCTTTATTTTTCTGTCTAGTTTTTTATCATATTTATTTGAAAAAAAATTGGAACAATTTTTATGCACACACGGAATTTACGTTAGTATGCGATTTCTTTATACCGTAGATACCGGAGGAGGTGACGGAACCGCGAACTTCCCCGAGCTAGACTCCGACTACTTCGAACCAGGCAAGCATGTTTGAACCTTTGATATGATGAGTGTTTTGCATGTTTGCTCGAGTAGTTTTTCTCATGGCATGTTTATATAAGCATTAGTGAATGTTATGTTGCATGCAAGGCAAGCTACAGGTGAGCTTCGAAGTATGATATGTTCATATGATGATAAGATAACCTGATCATGTGGTGGCACGATAGGTTGTAAGCTGGTATTGTTGAAGCCTGCCAGTCTTACATCAACCGTGTAACTCCAGTGTTAACATGGATCAACTCTCGAACCCGTTCATTTCCCTTTCGTGCTGCCACATGTTTTCTGCAAAGCGTGCGGTTGAGTAAGTTGCAAACCTCTTTCCTTGTACACACCAAACAGAGGGACCGCGATGAGGGTTCCATGGCCCTGGATTAAAGCTCGTCATTCGGTCAGGGGGCATGGGTGTTTCTGGTTGGGACCGAGAGGGGGGGGCACCCCTTAGAGCGCGTGATATAAATTTGATCCCATGCTATTCGAGGTTGTGACCTCCCCGTCTTAGAGTTTTTCTTGAGCGCTGCCTAGGGTGATTCCTGGCAGCGGAATGTGGAATGGGTGTGTACTGGTTAGATGTGTTACTTCTGAAATTCTGTAAACGGAACTAGTCCTTTGTGACTACTAAAATCCGTTGGCTGTGGTTAAAGAGTACAAACTCTGCAGAGTCAAACCATTCTAGTATCCATGTCCACGACTAGGGACTTGGACATCATCTCGGTGTCAGTGTCAGTCTCAGTGTCGATCTCAGTGTCAACCCCAGTGACAGTCTCTGGAGAATAAGCATGAAACTGAGAGTGGTAAACTCGGTTGAATGTTATTCCTGTGAATGGACTAACCAGTTTATTATTATGTGCTGAGTATTTCCTTGTGATGATTTAAATTCATGAACTACTTGAATTCGAATGATAAACTATAAGCCCTTTATGTGATGTCGCTCAGACGTCCGACTGTGGCATTCTTGTTATTTACTTTTGATATAAGCCCTTTATGTGATGTCGCTCAGACGTCTGACTATGGCATTCATGTTATTTACTTTCGATATAAGCCCTTTATGTGATGTCGCTCAGATGTCCGACTGTGGCATGCTTGTTATTTACTTTCGATATAAGCCCTTTATGTGATGTCGCTCAGACGTCCGACTGTGGCACCCTTGTTATTTACTTTCATTATAAGCCCTTTTCGAGATGTCGCTTAGACGTCCGAATGTGGCACGCTCTGTTATTTACGTTTCAATATAAGCCCTTTATGTTGTGTCGCCCCGACGCCCGACTACGGCATGTTAATTTACCTTTACCTTTCGAGGCGTCGCTTCAGACACCCGATCGGCCTTCTGCTATTTTTATTGGGATTTCGGGAGGACTACCGCCTGACTTCCTTTTTATTTTACATGCAGTGCAATTATTTATCTGAGTGTGCATTACAAATCTGCTCATGTGCATCATGTTTGCATTTGTTATATCTTATGTCCAAACTGTCTTGCGAGTACATTCAAAGTACTCACCTGGCTTGTTGATTTGGCCAGATGTTGACGAAGGTGATCTTATGGATGAAGAGTTCGATAGCGAGTCAGACGCCTAGAGGAGTCCCAGTCAGTCCCGTGCGATCCTGGAGTTGATCACTTGTATTATATACGCTTCCGCTACCCAATAAAATCATCGAGCAGCACTCCGACGCTTGATGAGCTGTAAGATTTTTGGAGTCATGTCACCCACTTCACTATGACATATCCACCACCACTTTTATTACGAGTCAGTAGTATGCCACCAAACACCCTTGTGTCATATCTGCCTTTATGTATAATATCGGCGTGCTTGTAATAAATTGTTGAGCAGCCTCAGCTCAACCTTGTATAATATTTAGTACTTCTGGATTTCTGTATCAAGGATTTGTCTACCGGTAAGAAGGATTCTTCTGTACTGGTCAATACAAGGTTGGCTTTTCAATAAATGTTTTATTGGAAAACCGGTCCTGACAAAACCCCAAGTTGGATACTTTCAAGTATTTGGCTCAAAATGCTACATTCTTGATAAGCATCATCGTTCTAAATTTGCTCCTAAATCTCATGAAGGTTTCCTACTTGGTTATGGCTCAAACTCTCACACTTACCGTGTCTACAACAATTTCACCCAAAAGGTTGAAGAGACGGTAGATGTGAAGTTTGATGAATCTAACGGCTCGCAAGTAGAGCAATTGCCAATTGATGTAGGAGACAAAGACCCTTCGGAAGCAATCCAAGACTTGTCTATTGGCAAGATTCGTCCAATGGAGGTGAAGGAGAGTACCCCGTCCGTCCAAGTGGAAGCTTCTACCTCACGACAAAGTGAACCAAGAACTGATACGGAAGCATCCACAAGTGGGACACACCAAGACGAAGAAAACGAGGAAGCACACCAAGATGAACATCAACAACCTCCTTCTCCACCACGACAAGAGAATGACAACATCAACAATGAAGAAGAACAAGATGAAGAAGATGTTCCACCCCGAGCCAAGCCAAAACTCCCACGAGTTCGAGCAAGAATCGCCAAAGATCATTCCGTCGAGCAAATCTACAATGATATCCAAACCGGGAGTATAACTCGCTCTAAAACTCGTTTGGCTAATTTTTGTGAACACTACTCATTCATCTCTAGCATTGAACAAATGAAGGTTGAAGATGCATTGGAAGATCCGGATTGGATAAACGCTATGCATGAAGAGCTACACAACTTTGAGAGAAACTAAGTATGGACATTGGTCGAGAAGCCGGACAACAACCACAACATCATTGGTACCAAATGGGTGTTTCGCAACAAGCAAGATGAAGATGGTCAAGTCGTCCGCAAAAAAGCACGTCTAGTCGCCCAAGGCTACACTCAAGTCGAAGGTATGGACTATGGTGAGACATATGCTCCCATTGCTAGACTTGAGTCCATTCGCATCTTACTTGCTTATGCTAATCACCATGATATCACCTTGTACCAAATGGACATAAAAAGTGCTTTTCTAAATGGTGAAATTGAGGAGGAAGTTTATGTTAAGCAACCTCCCAGCTTTGTCAATCCTAAGAAACCTAATCATGTCTACAAACTTCACAAAACCCTTTATGGTCTTAAACAAGCCCCTAGAGCGTGGTATAAATGCTTGACCAAGTTCCTTATTGAAAAAGGCTTTGAAATCAGTAAAATTGATTCTACTCTTTTTACTAAAAGGGTTAATGGAGAACTATTTGTGTGCCAAATTTATGTTGATGATATTATATTTGGTTCGACTAACCCTCATTTTAGTGAGAAGTTTGGAAAGCTAATGTCGGAGAAGTTTGAGATGTCTATGATGAGTGAACTCAAATTCTTTCTCAGTTTGCAAATCAAGCAAACTAAGGAAGGTACCTTTGTCTCTCAAACAAAGTACACCAAGGACTTATTCAAGAAGTTCAATATGCAAGAATGCAAAGGTATGACTACACCCATGCCTACTAGTGGACATCTTGATTTGACCAAAGATGGTGAACCGGTTGATCAAAAAGTTTACCGCTCTATGATTGGTTCATTGTTATATCTATGTGCCTCTCGCCCCGATATTATGCTAAGTGTGTGCATGTGTGCACGATATCGAGCCACCTAAAGAATGTCATCTTAAGGCTGTGAAAAGGATAGTGAGATACTTAATACATACACCAAATTTTGGCATTTGGTATCCTAGGAGGTCTTCCTTTGATCTTGTTGGCTACTCCGATTCGGATTATGCCGGAGACAAGGTGGATAGAAAGTCCATTCGGGTACTTGTCAATTTCTTGGTAGATCTCTTGTGTCTTGGTCCTCCAAGAAACAAAACTCGATATCGAGGCGGAATACATTGTTGCTGGATCATGTTGTGCTCAATTACTTTGGATGACCCAAACTCTTAAAGATTATGGGATATATGTGAAACATGTTCCATTGCTGTGTCACAATGAAAGTGCTATTAAGATTGCTCACAATCCCGTGCAACATTCTCGAACTAAACATATTGAAGTTCCTCATCATTTCATTCGAGACCATGTTGCCAAAGGGAACACTAATCTTAAGCATCACTACAAAAAAATACACTTCCGTGATGATACGTGTTTGTCAGAGTAGGTCACTTTTTTTGTCATGCATGTACATCCATGACAAATTTATGACAGAATCAAGATAGTCATACATGTGTTGTCATAGAAGTGTTCCATGACATTACCAAAATTATCATCATGGAAGTGTCCACTTCCATGACAATAAATCACGCGTCACAGAAGTGCTTTCGTCAAGGGTGACCGACACGTGGCATCCACCGTAACGGAAGGCCGTTAAGCTATCGGTCGGGTTTTGGATCCGATAACCCGTTAACAACCCCGACCAATGGGGATTTTCCACGTGTAAAATCATCATTGGCTGAAGGAGACACGTGTCAACTCATCCAATGGGCGAGACGCACCTATGATATGTTGACACGTGGACCGGCCCATCAAGTTTAAATGGGCCGGCCCAACTGAAGGCCCACAAGATTTTGCGCACCATAATGGACCGGCCCAGCTAAAGGCCCACGAGATTTTGCAGACCATAATGGGCTGGCCCAGCTAAAGGCCCACAAGATTTTGCGGGCCATAATGGGCCGGCCCAGGTAAAGGCCCATAAGATTTTTGTGTGCCGTAATGGGCCGGCCCAGGTAAACGCCCACAAGATTCTTGCGGATCATAATGGGCCGGCCCAGCTAAAGGCCCACGATATTTCACCGACATTAATGGGCCGGCCCAGCTGTAGGCCCACAAGATTTTGAGGACCCTAGTAGGCCGGCCCATTAACTGCCTGCCATGTTTTGGGCCAAATGCCGGCCCATATTTGATCCGGTCCATTAATGGACTGCCACGCTCCGGGCCTAATAGTGGCCCATATGAGATCTGGCCCGTTAAAGGCCTGCCATGTTCTGGGCCCAATTACGGCCAAGATCAGGTTCGGCCCTTTAAGAGGCTTTGGGCTCAATTATGGCCCATATTAGATTCGGCCCGTCAACTGGACACTATGCTTTTGGGCCCACTTGCTAAAGGCCCACTTAGCAATTCGGCCTGATATTAGTTTTGGCCTGTTAAGGGCCCATTTAACATTTCGGCCCTCTATTAATTTCAGCCTGTTAAAGGCCCGTCATATAGTTGGGCCTAACTACGGCCCAGTTTGCACCCGGCCTGCTCGCAGCCGATATCTGATTGGGCCAAACAGGACCGAGACAATTTTTCGGCCTGTTAAAAGCCCGTGATTTGATTCGCACAATCATGGGCCGGGGTTCATTTCGGGCTGCTACCGGCCCGTGAGCTGATCGGCACGTTTCAGGCCCAACCTACATCGTGATTGCATGACGGCCCGATTATGTACCGTAATTTTAAGGTTTGGCCGGTTTACTGCGAAGACAGGATATATATATATATATAGTAAAATAACTGCAGCATCGTGAATAAGAAAAAACCTAGACTATACAATAAAGAAATTACGGCATATTACATCCACTGGGCATCAAAGTTCGCCACTATGATAATAAAGCACAAGCAGACAGCAGATTACATACACTGGGCATCAAAGATCGCCACCAATGCAAATAAACACACCGACAAAATAATATACAAAACCGACAGCACTTCAATAGAGTTCAAGAAAGGTTAGCCCTGCTGGGGAGCTGCAGCGCAAGCAGCTGAGCAAGATGATGAGACTGCTCTTGTTCAACACTTATATCTTCCTCACTCTGAAAGATAAACAAGCAGACAGATGACAGGTTTTGCACATAAAAGTATCAGTGCTGACAATTCATCACATTTCTTACTGACGAATAAAGTGACACAGTTTAAATTTGCATTAACACAATATGGTATTGTTCAGGTAAAGACATGGCAGGAAATAACATTGTGAAGGAGTTGGCAACTTCACGACACCACTGGATTACAGATCAAGAACTCATAAGTATCAATGGTTAGTGTGCTGTCAATTTATACCATTTCAGATTGGCAAACAAAGAGACGGTTTAAATAATAGTAGAATGATATGACATTGTTCATTGTTAAGACATTGCAGAATATGACATTGTGCTGTAGTGGGTAGGTTCACCACACCACTGGATTACAGATGAAGAACAGAAGCATACATGCAGTGCAAAAGAAGATCACTTGCTCTGTATAGTTTAATTTACATGGTATGAAGAAGGAACTTGGTTGTAAACTGAAAACTTAAATTGAGAAAGGACGAACTTTTGTTTATGAACTACAAATAATAAACTTTAAACAAGCAATTTGATGCAAACACCAAAAATAAATAGCTGTTGCAGTCATGCCTAACCAAATATATACAACAAAGTTTGAAGGCTTGAGATGGACAAACTTACATTATTGGTGAAGACAAGCTCTATAAAGGCCTTGTTCATGCTGATGGGGGAGGCAATTCAAGAAGTTTACCATAGAATCTTCTTCAAAAGCATTGCCTTTATTCTACATTTTGTTAAGAGTAAATATAGATGTGATAATATACGAAAAAATGGAGAATATTTAAGATAAGATGAAGAGTGATGCTACATAACCAAGTAGTTATAAATGTAAGTGCAGCGATACAAGCAAAAGGTATAGCCAAGAGCAATGCACAGCTAAACTTCTTCAGTACCAACCTTATGGTAAGAGTAAATATAGATCTGATGTGTAGAAAATGGAGGGCAAAGGAAAATAAGCTGCAGAGTGGTGGTACATGAACAACTACCTGTCATTATAAGTACACTGATAAAGGACAGCATGTACTTACAAGAGCAATGCAGAGCTAAAAAAACATTGGCATTGGATATATTCTACACTAATGTGACCATTCATACAGATCAAATAATTTGGAGCGAACAATTGATAAGCAAGCTATCATGCATACTACTGTCACAAAATGAACCAGGTATGTATGCAAGTACAGTGATACAGGACAACAGGTACTAACAACAGCAAAGCAGCGGGCAGCATATTTGTGATATCCTGTCGTTCTTGTCAAACTGGAATTCTTCTTCGAGCAGATTTCCTGCAAAAAAGATCCGTAAGGCACATGCGGAAAAGTAGAAGTTCAAATTGTCATGTGATTTCATAGACAGTACCTCATCCTGGGAACGAGACCAATGCATAACAAGGTTTTTCCATTCAATGTCTTCTAAATTTAGCACAGGAGACTTCACCGAAAATTCGTTTATAGACTTGCCATCAAAGTGTGATTTCCTCAGGTAACACCGATACTGCTGCAATGCTTCCTTGAAAAGCACAAGCAAGCTTTGCTCGTCATGACTATCTAGATTTACCCTCGCCTAGTTACAACAATGTAATGTAAATCATTGATGTGTTCAATCAGCAGAAAATAGGAAAATAATAACCATGAATAATAGCACTTACACGTAAGTTGGACAGGAAGATGTGAAAATGGTGTTTGTCTTCACAATAATCTTCCCATGATGGGAATATATGCACGTAGTCCCTAACAACATTGAAAGCATTGTCTTTTAAACTGGGAATAAATGGAATGGGTTTCCAATCTGCAGGAATTGACCGTCTCTGCAGTTGGGATAGGTCTTCGGCCAGTGGACTTGCTGTACTTTTTCCTGGAGTGAGATTTTTCTGTGGTACAGCTGGTGCTATGGCAAATGAAATCGGTATACCTTTTGCTGGAGTGCAGGTCCTGTGTGGTGGGGCTAGTGGTGTGGCCAGTGAAGTATGGGTACAGTCTGCTGGAGTCGGTCCTACGTTTTGTGTCACTGGTTGTACAGCCAATATAAGTGGGGTGCTGTCTGATTTCTCTGGCACCACCACTTTTTTCAAGGACTTTGCTGGTGCTCCTTCAGGTTCGGCAATCACCCTCTTCCTTTTTGATGTCTGATGCACAAGAACAGCATTTGAGTGGAAAAACATGGTATGATGACAGATGGAATATGTATTGGTAATGGATGGGCATGGCATCTCGACATATATGATGAGTAAACTAAGCAGATGGCCGTGCAACAAAGTAGAAGAAATGCAAGACAACATATGCAAGATACGCGCAATCAATAAAACCTTGCCAAATTAGAACAGGCACCTTGATGGGTGAACAGGACAGGCCATCTGCCTTTGACTCCTCGAGGTTAGAATAGTCATTAGGATGATATTCTGAACAAGAATCAACAGGTGGGGAGCGTACGAGTTTCATTGCTTCCATAATGGCACTCAATGCCTTGGTGCCAATTTTGTAAGTCATTGCAGTGTTCCACAATATTCTTCTGATGCGCGGATTCTGATATTCACTGTAATTGCGTATGATATCTGAGAACCATGAAAACATAAATAGTTGTGAGATTATCTTTGTAATGCAGATGATATTCTAATATAGGGGCGCCCTTGTAAACACGTGTGTGCTATCACTGGATTCTGACGAGAGAGCTCATGTGTGTTGTAATATGGTGCGTGCATTTATATAATCTGGCACAAGTACACAAAAAATAGGCTCCAGAAGTAAGGATAGCTGGCAGATGATAGGTTTATAATATACTGTATAGAGAGTTTATTGCCAAACCATGATAACAAGAGCACAAAGCAACTAGGCAGATCATAGTGTACATAACAGTGGTACACCATAACCAGGATATATAAATCGGGAAAGTAGAACTGGCTGGAAATTACAGTGTTGTATTGCCGCTAGTAATTGAAAGCCTATCGATCACGTACAGGCCAGCTCTATCAGCTGTTGACTGTAGATGTCCATGCTCCCCTTCCTGACAAGGAACATACTGTGCTTCCCATACAGAACACCGCACGGGCCTCCGGCCGAACCACCGGCCCCACCGCCTGTGTTCCTCCGCCACCCACACCCCCACCCCCGCCCCCACCCGCGTTGAGTTTTCTTCGTTCGACGAGGCCCCACCACCGCCCCCCACAACCACCGTCCCCACCCAAGCCCCTTCGATTGCACCGGCGAACTCCGGCGAGCTCTAAAAAATCGACTGACCCAATTTTGAAATTTAGTCTACTGTGATTTAACTAGTGTGGAATATAAAAGGGGAAACCCATGAGCATTGCGAGTATGGTGTTGAGCGTGCCATGGCGGATCTGAAGGTGCAAACCGGACAAAGGCAACTTCGCAACCAAGACAAGAAATCAGAGTAAAGCAATGGCGATCTATTTTCTTGCTGCAATAAATAAGTTGAGCAGATACGAAAGAGTACGGCCTCTGGTGCGGCGCCGTGTACGCATCTGCTGAGAATTTGACGGTGCTGCGGTAGCAATGGCTGTCGGTGGCGTGGAAGCAGATCTAGGAGGGTAGATGATGGCGGCGGGGCACGGTGGACGAGACGGTCGTAGGAGCGGCGCCGGCAAGGTGGACGACGGCGGGGATGAAGCGAGAGGACGGGATGCAAGGATCCTGGTCCGAAGCCGTGGATCAGAGAGGTCGATATCTTGTAATGGACGGCGGCATCGGGGTATCAGCTCCGGCATGGTGGAGGAGGACGGCGGTGGATGTGGTGGCGGACGACGGCGGCGGACGGAGCAGGGTGGGGTGGAGAGGGTGTTTTGGCGCCCACGGAGTACGAATGGGGAAAAGGGAGGTAGAGAGGAAGGGGGAACCATGTATTCAGGGCGCGCTTGTCTCAAATGCGAGGAAATTTACAAACTTAGCCCCCGTTTCAAATTTCTACTACATCACAGCAACACTAGTCGGTTGGGGATAGGACGGTAATCTCGCATACACCGAATATTTGCCGACAAGAGTTTGTTTTTGGCGCCCACCGTGTATGAATATGAATCGGGGACGGAGTCGATTTCGGCCGAGGACACACTGTGTTTTGGCGCCCACCGTGTTTGAATCCGGGTGAGAGGCGGTTATGTCACGTTTGGGTGAAATTACAAACCTACCCCTATCGAAACCTATAGAAATCCAGCATATAGGCTTTGCGTGGCAGGGATAGGCAGTAGTGATTTCCATCTCGCCGATTTTGGTTTCAGGCGGTCACTCCGACTTTCCCCGCTTCGTTCAAATTTTGCAGAGTGCACGTTTACCGTGCCAACTCAATTCGAATCCCGTTTGTATTCTATATTTTTTTCGGGTGGGATCCATTTTCAATTGGAATTACATTCTATATACATCATTTTTTTATATATACTTTCAAAAGCACAACAAAGAATTCTACTCCTTTATATGTATAATATGATTTACAAATACAACGATCTCGAAATCTTAAGGTTGAATTCGAAAAAATTTAACCAAATTATGTTCTACTAAAATGTATGGATCAGTAATATCTACATATTAAATAACATAGATGTGCGTGAATTCATATGAGTATGCATGTTTGATAGATCAACTTTGGTTCGAGTATGGATTACATGTATCATCATCTCGAATTCAAATATTTGAATCACTTTTTTGTTCACTCCTTTCACGCCCATCTCTCTCGCATGCATGCTCCTTCAGGTAGCTATCACTCTCTTTTCTCCAGCTCACCCGCACACTCACTTCATGTTGCTCCTATCCTCGCAAACATGGTCTCTCGACGTCTCCCTTGAGAAGTGTCACACTCTCCCTATCATTATACATTACATGGTTTTCATTATCTCTCACGTCTCTACTGTTCTCTGGTATCACTCGGTACCTAAGCTTTCTTTTTCACCGCCAAACACACAGTCTCCACTCGTCTTTCACTTTGTCTTTCTCTCTATGGGATTATCTCACACACCCTATATGTCTCTACATATGACTCATACCACTAAAATTACTCTCTCTATCTCTCCTGTAGACACAACATTTGTTGCGGTCTCCTTTTCATCTCCATCCCAGACTGACATTATTCATTTGTTTACTGATCAGACAACCCCGACTACCGTCTCCTCTCTCTCTCACAGACACACACACACAACTCCTGCTTCCACTCCCCTTCCCGACTACCATCTCTCTCTCACACACACAAAACTCTTGCTTTCGCACCCCGACTCGTATTTCTCTCACAAACATTTATCGACTAGCTAGCCTCTAGATAGGTTTATACACCCGCACGCTCATGCTTCCACCATCGCATACATGTCTCTCTCCCGCTCCTTGTATCTATGTAGATTTTCCTTCCCTTCTTGAGACACGCCCTCTCGATCGTGCACACACACTATCGCCTCATTTTAAGCTGATACCTATCGCACACACACTCCTTGTGTCTTTGTCACACATGCACTCCGTCCTCCTCCACTCGCCCTCTCTCTCTCACACACATGGGCTTTTTGCAACAACTAGCAAGATGCACATGCGTTGCACGGAACATCAAGATGCATTTGTATGAGTAGTTTATCTCATGGGGGAAAAGGATGAAGGAGGGAAGGCCTTATTTGCAAATGTGGAGAGGGGTGTGCGTATCTTTTTGCAAAATTGCCATAGTTTCCTTCCTATCCGTCAGATATAGATCGGACGACCTATATTGCAGGATGGCAGGCACACGATCATCACCGACAATGCTTATTATAAGAGTAGGGATAAAAAAAATAGAGTTGGTGATGATGGTGGGCCTGCCATCCTGCAATGTAGGTCGTCTGATTTATATCTGATGGATAGGAAGGAAAATATGGCAATTTACCCGCACTCTTCACCACATTTGCAGATAAGGCCTTCCCTCGTTCATCCTTTTCTCCCACAAGATCTTGATGTTCCGTGCAACGCACGGGCATCTTGCTAGTAAGAGTAGAAATTAGACATATACCACTTCTCGAATCTTGAAACCAACAACATTCCTCCCTTATCTCATCAAAACCGCCAAAGGAATATATTTTGAGTGAAACATAACATATTTTTAGTGATATACGTATTTCAAAGCTAGACTTTTTTTCTATCAAATCGGTGAATATGTATTAATCCAGTGGCGGAGATAGGCCTGGGGCAGCTAGGGCTATAGCCCCAGGCCTAGAAACAACTTCCTTTGTAATTTCTTCATGCAAAGCATAGAAAATCATAGAAGTTTATCACTCAACATAGCACAGCCCCAAGCGTAATCTGCATCTAGCTCCGCCACTGTATTAATCTACTTTGATCATGTGGCAACGCATTGGCACATTGCTAGTAGTTATTATAATTTTTTGGACACCAGACAAATAGTGGAGTACATATACAAAGAGAAGAGGAGCACACACGCAGTCGACCTCTCGCTGTCTCGCACACATGAGTGTTACGTAAAGGCGACGTTAACAAATAAACTCTAAAACCCTAGGGGCACGATTGCTGCATTCGCGGGTACCGGGTACGTGGTGGAGCACCTTTGTAGGAATAGTCAGCTCGTGTGATAATTTGATCCGTAGGAGTTGATGGTCGGGACCACAGGTGAACGACTTGGAGCGCGGTGGCTCGCCAGTTGCCACAGATCGAGTAGCCACGTTTAAAATATCGTTTTTTAGTGGGGTTAAGAGTTCCAATTTTCAATGGCGCGTTATAAGTAGTAAGTAGTTTTTAGAACGATTGGACGGAGCAAAAATGGAATTCATAGTACTACGTACCTCCTTAGCGTATGGTTGTATGGTTTGTTTGTTTTTCGATGGAGGTTGTATGGGTTTATGTTGCGAGATGTTGAACCTGGTAGTTCTGGGGAAAATACTATGGTTTAGATTTAGATGCTGGTTTTCTTTAATGAAAATCGGAAGGGGAAACCCTTCTTCGATTAAAAAAACTACTACCTCCATTCTGGTTTACTAGTCCCCATCGTACTTTGGGTCAAAGTTTGTCCACGAACTTTACTTGTAAAATGTGAATGGAAAACAAGATTTTGTTATACCCAAACAAAAAAGGACTGGAGGGAGTGATTGCTCTGACACGGACGCGACCTCTCATAGCGCAGGCATTGAACTGGCGCGCCGTCCAAGAGGGCCGCACTCGCTACAGGCCTGGCTGAGCACGCCTCCTCGCCGCATGCAACCAGCTTAAGACTGCCCCGCCTACCTTCATTGAATCCGCGCGTGTGCCGGCAACACGTCCTTCCACGAGCCGGCAAGCATTTTAGAACACAAAAAATGACTAAAATATAATTAATTTACGCATGGTCTTGACTTGTTGTGCTCGCACTGGTAGCAGGAACTAGTAGAGGATTTTCATTATTTATAACTCTCCTCACATTTTTTTGTCTTTGAAGTGAATCATGGTTGTGGACATTATGTATGAATGTGCAGATATCTGTGAACATGAGTTTGATGTGGAAGTTGAACTTGGAATGTCGGGCTTGCGTGTGAACTATACCATGTCCAATGCTTCGTCTGTTATTGTTTGGAAAGTAATTGTTGTTATTACATGACCCGAAAAAAAACATTTTGTGCCACATCAGTAGATGCACGGACATCACAACAGGCATGCTGACTGGATAAACATTTGAACCTAGCTATTATGAAGGAAATTTTGTATTGACGACAGTTTTAGATAGCAGGAGACGCCTAGCCTGCTCTGCCTCTGCTAGCTTATTGCTAGCTTCTTCCATCTCTTCTTTGGCTTGGGTGAAGAGAGCATCTGATTGCTCTTTTTGCTTCTTCAGGAACTCAGCTACATTCTCAAGGGCTGCCGCACGCTTTCTTTCAGCCTTTACTAATGCCATGAGGACACGAACAGCTAACGACTCCACCTGTCTTGTGTGTAATCCAGCATCATCTGGGAATTTGCACCTTGTGTCTAATCCAGCATCATTAGGGAACTGGCACCTTGTGTGTAATCCAGCCTCATTTTGGAAACATGATCTCAAGGTTGACCATACTTCCCTCCTCGCAGGAACTGCATCCTAACATGAAGTTACTTCTTTTTTAGATCAATACTCAGAGCAACCTAGATCCATTTGGTAGAAGCCAGATAAACAGAACTCGGAGAAGTGAATTCAAAAGGAAATAAATAAATAAAAACAGACTACAAGGTGAGAACACCCACTTCCTACATCAAGCTAAAAACGAAAGCATTAGGATGATTAAGACTCTTCTTATTACACATCGAAGAACACCACGCTTAAGAGAAACAGAAACTACAACATATACACATCGAAGAACACGAGGCTACACGAAAGTAATTGAAAGGGTGTTACTTACCAAAGCTCATTTTACAGGTTCGGTGCAGCTCCTCTTTAACTTGCCATGCTCCTTGAAGATGTCCCGAATATCCCGTGTTTGGTCTTCATTGCTCTTCTGCATGTTCGCACTTGTGGTTTTAAAATCTCAACATGGCAAGAAAAATATACTACTAGTAATACTCGCGCATCTTGTGGGCAACATTAAAGCACTCATCTGCCATGTTAGAGCATCTCCAACAAGATAAACTACTCATACAAATGCATCTTGATGCGTGCAATGCATGGGCATTTTGCTAGTTCTAAAAACCTTTCCATCATTTGCCACACTACTGGTTGCAGATGAAAAACCTACCCAAGCATAGCACGATACAGGAGCGACGCACAATTACAAGCTGATATTCTATTGGACAATGGAGGCTATAACCAATTACTTTTACGAGAACAATAGCACCCAGGAAATTTGAAGGGTAGGTATGAACAAAATTGGAACTGCACATGTACTGCTAAGTGATTCAATACACACATTACCAATCGAGGAGGAGAATGATGGTTGCGGCAGCCTCTATGCGTCATGGTCAGCAACGGGAGTCAGTTCATTGTCCATGACGGTGGTACTTCTGTGCTTGGCGTCGGCTTCCGGGAAGCAGATCTGAGACCGTGGAAGACGATGTCGGGGAAGAGGCTCTGTGTACGACGACGACGGTGGACCGGCTCCAGTGCGGCGTACGAGGTCGTCGATGAGGCAGATGCGCTGCGGTGGACGAGTGCGCCGATGTAAAGGGGAGGAGCATGAAGGCTGCGGTGCCGTGGAGAAGTCTATTTAGCGGTGGGGATAGAAATTGGGGAGTATTCAGGTGTACTACTCTAGGTGCCGGGGTGGGGTTGGCTAGGTAGGGTGAACCTGAAGTTATGAAAACAGCCCCCTACCAAGCGTCATCCGTAGGCCTGTTCCGAAGGCTATGATGGTAACTTCCTACTACTCGAATCAAGGTCGCGGGAGATTTTCTCGCCGACCTCAAAATTTTGTGACACTAGACTCCCCGTGTGGCATGTTGAGTGATTCGGCTAAGCAACTAGCGAGTAGTAGTAGTAAACTCTGCATATTCGGTTTGACCGAAGTCAAACTTCCTAAAGTTTGACCAAGTTTATAGAGAAATATAAACATTTACCATAACAAATATGTATGATGTGAAAGTACATTCAATAATGAATCTAATGGTATTTATTTGTTATTGTATATGTTAATATTTTTTGTTATAAGATTTCTGAGAGTTTACAAAACTTGACTTTGACCAATGCTAATACGCGGACTTAAATAAAAATGGAGGGAGTACACATTTGTTTTCTTAGTTTGTAGTGAACTAATCATTTGTTGAAATTGTGAAATAAATATATTAGGCTATTGACTTCGAATCTAATGGTCTATACAATTCAATAGTTACAATCATTATCGAATCCCAAGATGTATACAAGGTCTATAGTACTTCACAACATGCTCAAACTCACATAATCCCAGTCAAATGAGAATCTAAATGCATTTCATAGTTATTACTTTGTAGGATGCAACAAGAACAACCATAACTCTACATCAGCCATTATAGAAGCAACATTTTGACATATCCCAATGTGTGAATGAAACGTGTAGAGAGAGCTTTTGAAGATGGAGCAGATAGGGCAGGAAAGATTGTATGTATGTGGACGAGAGAGTAGGAGACAAACCTAATGAGACTGAGAGAGAGAGATAGAGAGAGAAAGAGAGAGGAAGAAGTTAGGTCTGTCAGAAAGATGCATACATGTAATATACATGAGATGCGTGTGCATCTGGATTCTATATACGTGGAAGGAGAAGAGACAACATGTTTGATGAGAGAGCAAGAAAAACATGGACGAGAGGGGAAGGATCTCGTGGGTTGAGGGATTGACAATTTTGTGCGGGGGAGAGAGGGATTGGTAATTTTGTGCAAGAGAGAGAGAGGGAGAGGGTGGGGGAGGAGTCAGTCAGCCGTCGTCACATCACCCTGCTTCCAAATGACCCCGCATTCTCTAGCGCAGTGTGGTCGCCGTCTTCGATCTGCTTGTTGCCCTCGTTGAAGATTGAGGTGTTGTGCATGTTGGGGTGCAAAGAAGCACAAGCGAGAGTGGTCGCCGTATAACCTTGCATGGGGATGAATTGTGTGCTCGGGGGAGTGTGTGTGTGTGTGTGTGTGTGTTGTGCTGCGTGTGTCTCTCTATGTGTGTGTGTGTGTGTCAGATATTGAGAGAAAACAAACCTAAGGAGATAAATGGGTATTCACGAAGAGATTGTGCGGTCCTTGAGGTGGGCAGGGGCCGGGTGAGGGTGTCAAAATGTGCGCGTTGATGCATGTGTTGCATGCGACCATGCGAGGGACGGATGAATCGAGAGAGATGGTTGTTGTGTTACGGATGCTCCTCTCTCTTTCTCTCTCTCTCTCTCTCACACACACACACAAGTAAACTAGAAGACCGTTCTCTCATGCGTACACAACGTATCGGCATCTGTCTATGTCTCACTCATGCATGATCATTTGCACATTCACACCTCTCTATGTCTGTATCACACGCACACCGTCTCCACATTGCCCTTCCGCCACAACACACATATAGACACATACACACGTTCTCTCTTAGTCACACACACAAAATCAGTATTAAAAAAAACTAGGGAGCACCTAAAACGTCCAAATCCAAATAAACACGAACTGCAGCTAAATTCAAATATATGGAAATATTGCAGCGTCGAGAACTTTCACATGAAAAAAGTTGAGTAATACTCAAGGATTGTTTTCACACACACAAAAAGGTTCGGTGGATGTCCTTCGAGCGCGACACGGTGACGCACCGTTCGATCGACCGCGCGGCCGCGGTTCACGCGCTTGCATAGGATTCCGTATCGTGGCTGTGGTATTGACTAATAAAAGTGTTGCCTAAGTCTAATGTTTACGTGTACTAGTATGGTTGACCAACCTTATATTTAAAACTAAAGTAAGCTCCCACACGCGCACTCATCAATATGCCACCGCCGTTGCACATGCCGGCGCCCGCCTGCTCCGGCCAACAATTTCTCGCCCATCACCGCCGTGCCGCCATCCCTGTGCCATGAAGCCGAAGGCTCGCCCACTCACGTCGTCTGCAGTCCCTCCTCGCGATGCCGCCGCGCTGCCAAGCACGCGAGCAGCTGGTGGATCCGCGTCTATGCACGCAGCGTACGAAGAGGAGGACGAGCGCGTGTCCAGCACACCGGCGAGGAGGAACTAGCGTGCCATTGTCGTCTCCGCCCGCGTGGAGGAGGCACGCATGGTGGCTCTCGCGGCGGAAGCCGGTCGCGCGCGCGTCGGGCCCGCAAACCGGGTGCGGACGCGGAATCTACCTTCGAGACCTTGAATGCCACGTGGATCCTGCAATCTGAAGGAGCAATTTGGGTCAGTCGACTCATGTGAGCCGTTTGATGCAACATGGATGGCTAGAAGGGCTTCTTCCACCTCTTCTGCCGTCTTCTTCATTCGCTCCGTCGAACTTGTTTCACAAATCGACTGACCCAAATTATACTACTAGTATGAACGTATTAAGTACAGTAGGAACATGAAGATACGAGCAGTAGTACCAACTGCAAGAAGAACAGTAGTAAGACATAGTACTAGTACTACTATACGTACTAAAGAGTTCAAATAACAAGAAAGAACATAAACATAGTTCTGCTGGGGCCTCAGCACAACACACCCTTGAAAATAAACTAGTAAGCAACTAGTCCGCTTGACACTGCAGTAGAACCAGCATGAGCGACGGCACTGCCACCTACTTGGAGTCCGAGTCCACGTCCTCGACTTTGTCCTTGTCCCTCTTCCTCTTCCTCTTCACCGACGCTTCTTTGCTTGAACCGGACACTGAGCTCTGCTTCTTCATCCAACCCTTGTAGATATTTAAACAAAGGTAGGCATCCATTGCTGCGTACAGGATGTGATCTTCATCTAATGTCTTCGACTCCCATGCATGATGAAACTCGTGATGAGGTTTCTTCAGTTTAGCGTACGAAGGATCAATCATGGTTGCTGCCAGGGTCAGCATTGAAGGTTGAGAGGAGGACACCAGGCTTGCCTTCTAGAGATCGAAGGGCTGGCCTACAACAAGACCTATCCGACGCAGGATGTCATTGTCGTTCTTAAAGCCTACAGTAACGAATTTCACTCTTTTGTCCTTGAGGAAGTTCTTAAAATCCTGGCACTCAACGTCGGCATGGCATATGTGGTAGACAAAGCAAACGTTATGTACGCAAACCTGGATCACGACGGGCTTCTTCCTCTCTTCGTCCTTTAGATCCTTCTCTCGTCCCAAGACTGTGGTGTACTCAACATCTAGCCCAGCGACCCACTCATGCGTTGAACTGTTGAACATGTGTAGGAAGCGAGCAAGCCATGCTTTCACCGTCTCGGATCCACGTGTATAGATGATTATGAACTGATCGCCGGTGATGGCTCTAACCTGGTACTCAGCGGCGACCATGGAGATTTGGGAGGCCATGTATTTTGGAGGAGGGTTAGGAGAAGTTGAACTGTTGTACCCCGCAAAAAAAACTGGGAGCGAACTAATGTGAAAGGACGGGACGACTGGGAGCGAACTAATGTGAAAGGACGGGACGACTGGGAGCGAACTGTTGTAAGGTAGAAGATGGGGACGAGTAGGGCGTGCGAACGGCGTGGGGTTGCTTGCTTGCCCGGTGGATAAACGGCTGCAAGCCCCCAAAGAGTTCTCGAGAACTATGCGGGACCCACTAGATGTCATGTCTACTAGACCCATATTGTAGGCCTGACGGTATAGCTTCTGCCTGTTCGCATGCCATGCCGGCGCGTGGATGTAACTTCACTTAATTCCGTCAAACGTCGCGCCTTCCACGACCTTCGCCTCCCTCGCGCGGTCGCTCCCTTGGAGACTTCGACCGGCTATAAATGAGAAAAAAAATTGCCTTTTTTTAGACAAGCAATTTTTTTGCCTACTCCGCATGCATGATACTCCCTCTGGTCCTTTTTACTCCCGTCAACCGGTTGCAAAATGTTTGACCAAATTTATACTTTTTTTGAACACCACCTTATTTAATTAACCAGCCACACCAGTACACTCATTTGATACAATATTCCCAAAACACTTAGGCGCAGTGCATTAACTTCTACCTCGTTTCTTGTTTCATGACATATCAACCAATAGGAGATGTGGGTATGCATGCTTTTAATGACTTGAGACTACCAAACACGACATGCAGTGGTTAGTTCATTGCATGCAATGCTATTAATTAGCAAATAAACATTAAGATCTCTCGTTTTTCCCTCCTCCTTGGTCACAGTGCACAATCTAAGATGACTTGCTCACCTAGATGGAGGGAGTACTGATTATAATGAGTATAAGAACTACGTTTTATAATGAGTGTAAAAATATTGATTTGACATTGTGAATGTTGACACATTGTGGAATAGGTTTTGAAGTCTGCAAAAGTACTCAACTAGTGCTGTCGTTCTCCACAAAAAAATGTGTTTACCAATGCATGCATGAACACTAGTTACTCTAACCCCCTCTCTTCTTTAATTCTTTGCCACATCAGCATGTTTGCTATTCCCGTGTGCATGATACCAGCTAAGGTACCACCATTATGGCCAGCCTTAATCATCGCATGCAATAATTTAGTGCACCTTGAAATATGAATATGTGTGGGGCGTGTTTGTTTTTAATGACTTGAGACTATACCTAGCCTGGCATGCAAGATGACTTATTATGCACCGTTCCCCATACCTGCTGGAAGCCCGTTCGTCTCCAAATCTTTTCCTCTCCATGTGTGGAAACAATATGCCTGCCAAACTCCCCTTCTCCCTCCGGTGGTCCCACCACTCCACCCCGTGTGAAAAAATCTGCATGCATGACTCTCCTCCCCCCCACGCTCGTCCAATCCATTGTGACCAGCAATATTTCCACCCCTTCGCTCCCTCGTAATTTACTCCAACAAATATGCCCACGTAGTTGTTACTTAACTGCAGGTGCATTCGGTCACTGACATATGGGCCCAACAGGGGTCTGGCCCACATGTCAGTGATGCAACTAGACCTGCAGTTAAGTCAATGCAGCTCAGTCCATATCTTACGTAGGTGTGCCATTGCTCGCTATAAATACTGCGCCTCCCACGACATCGCTATCTCCTCCCCCTCACGTTCACGTTCATCGCTATCTCCTCCCCCTCCCTCTCATGTCGACCACCATGGCATCGCCCCTCCCAAGCCCTAGGAGCCCCTCGCTGCACCGTGCGGATGGTCACGCATCGCCGTTCCGTTCCTCGCCGCCACTAGTCGAGGAGGACGCGTCGGTGTTCCGCTCCTCGCCGCTACGCGATGCGTCACCGTTCCGTTCCTCGCCGCCACTAGTCGAGGAGGACGCGTCGGCATTCCGCTCCTCGCCGCAACGTGACGCGTCGCCATTCCGTTCCTCGCCGCCACTAGTCGAGGAGGACGTGTCGGTGTTCCGCTCCTCGCTGCGACGCGTCAAGGTGGACGCGTCGGCATTCCCAATCTCGCCAGCACGTGCGCCGGAGGACGCGTTGGCTCCCCGCTACGAGGAGAACGCCGCGCCGCCCGCCGAGCCCCCCAGCCTTGAGGAGCTTTGGAAAGAAATGGATGTCGTCTCGTGGGAGGCTTTGCCTCCAGCAGAGTGCGCCAAAATAGAGGTGGAGAAGAAGGCCGAGGAAGAGAAGCGCAACGCGGAACAAGCTGCCTGGGAGGCCTATGTCGCGTCCGAGAGAGTCGGGCAATTGGCTCTTTGGCAGAAGGCTCGTGCGAGGGCCGTGAGGGTGGCGGAGGACGCCCGTGCCGATGCCCTGAGTGCAGTCGGGCCCAAGCGCCTCATCTACACTTGGCGGTACATGGACCGGGTGCATGGTTCCAGCGAGGAGGAGTACCTGTTGGCGCTGGATCACCACACCGGTGAGATCACGCTCGCCCGCTGGCAAGCCGCCAATGAGCACCTCGCGAATTGCGAGGCTGGGGAAGAGGCGTTGTGTCGGCGCGCTGGGAAACGGACGCGCACCAGGGCACTCGTGGCGCGCCGCAAGCGCTCCTGCGAGCGCCATGGCTTTTAGGAGGAGTATAATTTTTGTTTCGTAAGGCGATCTCATTAGTTTTGGGACGCAAATGATAAATCCCGAACGTTCAGGAATTTTTAGCGTCCTTAATTAAGTATGTAAAAGGGAAAGTTTGGAAACCTTGTGTATTCGTACGCATTTTGCAAGTACGTGCATATAGCACAAACTTTACTATATACTATCACACAACACGTCTCTCTCGATATATGCTTGCAGGCTGTGCTACTCCCTCCGTCCAGGTCAATAAGTCATCTTCGGTTGTGCACCGTGACCAAGAAGGAGGGAAGACTTATACACCTAGACGAAGGGAGTACTACTATTACTTATGTACGTGCAAATGCACGTTTTAACATTACAATGCGGTTTTTGTAAAAGTGGAAAAACAACACTAGTCAAGCTTGTGAAATGATTCAATGCAAAACAAATGCAAAAATGCTCGTTTGATTGTTTACTTTTAGCTTCCTTCTCTGTGGTTATTTCTCTGTCGTACTTTGTACGGAGTATCTCACTGGTTGGAAAGGCATGCAAATTCCCAAACCACTTCCTACACCCTGTATCGAATTTTTTGCCTAACAGGTTGTGCCGTGCAATTGGAATTCCAACTTGAGTACTACTACTAGTAGGAGTACCAGGGGCTAGTTCTTTTAGGCTTCTAGATTAGTAATCCCATAACTACTACCTCCGTCCTGGTTTATTGGTCCCCATTGTAATCTGTGTCAAATTTTTGGTTAAAATTTAGCACAAATTATAATGGTGAGGAATAAACCAGTTAAATCTTTGGTCAAAATTTAGCACAAATTACAATGGTGAGGAATAAACCAGGACGGAATAGTAGTTTAGAAGCCCAAATAAATGAGTGAGGCGCCTTATTGTTACTCTCCACTATGACTAGTCTTGTGGGAAAAGCTGGGGAAGCCGCCAAAAGAACTGGCCCTAGGAGTAGTAGCTAGGGATCGAGTGTGCGAGATGAACCGGAGAAAGTAAATGCAGAGAGATGAAATGCAAAAAAGACGGAGGGATGTGATGGTTGCTTGTCCGTTTATTTTACCAGGCCACTTATTACTGGGAGTGGTTGGGTTTTGTGATATAACGGCTTCACTGCCGCGCCACGAGCGGGGTGAGAGGTGAGACTCCCGTGCAGCACCGCCCTCTACATGTACTACTACTCCCTCTATCCATTTTTACAGGGCCTAACTTGTCAATCTTTCGTACCAAGGCATGTCCGCAAAAAGAGGAACTGATTTTGGGACTAGTATCTGGATCCCGTGTAATCTTGCATGCAGCCTCCTTTGAATGCCTAGCCGCTGGCCTCCCTTCCTTTAATCCCTCATATGCAAATTACTCTCCTCCCTTTTCTACATGCATGCCCAACCATAATTCATCAAATCATGCATGCCTTGGCTGAAATATAGAGCTCGCTCCTCCTTTGAAAATATGGTGGTGCTATCCATGCATGCAAATCAATGCGACGGCCAGAGCATTTTCACGATGAAGGGACCACGCACGACTTGAAAGAGTAAATTTAGATGGAGATGCCTCGGTTAGTTCATTTGGATAGGTTTGTTCGGATATTATTTCATCTCTAGAGCTCACAAACATCCGGGTGAAATAGATAAAAAGTATCTTTTGCAAACAAAAGCGTTCAACTGTTCAACCTGCATCCAAAACTTGTGAAGAAATAACTCTTATTGTGCTTTGCAGGAAATGATCTTCAAGAATTAGTTTTTGAGTATCCATTGTTATACATGTTGGCTACAGATGACATGGCACTTTCTTATAGCCAACAGTTGGCTATACTATTTAAGTATTAACCATGCCCTTATACAGCTAGACGGAGGGATTAAATCAGGATGACTTGGGAGGGGGCAGAGGATATGTAAGAAATGGTTCATCATAAGTCTTTCACCAGTACTGTAGTAAAAATTCATACATGGAAGATTCTAGACTAAATCATAAATGGATACACTTTTATTCATGCGCGATACTCCAATAGAGCAAGATCATGCATGGAAGTCTCCACATGCTTAGACAGCGGATTACATTGAGTGAAGACTAATGATCAACATTTAACTTGAAAATGCAGATGTCCAGGTGAACCTCCTTGGAGTCCCCGTGCACATTGTTGGAGTCCAAATAACACCATGGGCTTTCCATGTCGACGTCGGCGGGAAGGTCCCAGCTCGGCAGAGTCCAAGTATACTCGGCGTAGCCAGTGTCACCGCCCACGTACCTCCGTAGTAATAGTGAGCACGCACCTGTACATCAGCCTCGTGTTTGTGTCAGCGTCAGCGGCGTCGCCCCTGACACACACTACAGAGATGTGGCGGGGGCCTGCGCGGGCCTCGCCGATGGCCACGATCAAGAGGAAGACGCTGTCGTCCTCCTCCGAGACTAGCAGGCGGCGTTGATCCTCCAGCGACTCCGGCACGGTGAACGGGTAGCATGTCTCGTACTTGATGTTCTCCGCCAAGGGCCAGCAGTGATTGTCGCGCGCATCCGTGAGGTGATGCACCATGTCCGTCGGCGAGCCACGAAACGGCACCGGGCACTCATAGCAGTAGACGAAGGGCTCCTTGGAGGCATCGACCAGGCCGTCCATGAAACGGGAGTGGCTGTAGGGGACGTTCCGCCAGTTGAATATATGAGCAAGTTACTACGAGATTTACTACAAAATAAATCATGACGGCTATAAAAGAGATTAAACTAATCATGCGAACTAGCATAGTAGATGAATAGATCGAATCTAGGACACAGACTAGAAACATGAATTCTACCACGATTTCAAACAGGAAGGACAGAAACACATACGGTGCAACGGGAGCAGCACCATTGGCATTGAGGTTGTCGCCCATGTCGTTGAGGAAGAGGTTGCCGAGGGCGGGGAAGAAGTCGTTGTCGGTGAAGTCGTCGCTGCTAGCAGTCGCGAGAGTGCGCTCCCCAAATTTCAACAGCGCCCGCCGAATGGAGCGCAGGAGGGAGTGGCTGTAGGGGACGTTGCGGCTGCCGAATGGAGCGCAAGAGTAGCCCACGAAGTAGTAGATGGTGCTCCTCCCTAGTCTCTATTCTTATCTCTATCTCTACTACTCTTCTTTGTTTTTTATAATATACTGGTTGTAGTTGTCAAATCGAATAGTACTGCGCCGTCCACTGCGTCGTCCACCGAAGAGTGAAATGCATTGATCGGGGAGTTGTTTATTTTGACAAAGGATGTGGGGGTCATCTCATGTGTAACGGGTATCGATAGGTTTCTTTGGATATTATTTCATCTCTAGAGCTCACAAACATCCGGGTGAAATAGATAAAAAGGTATCTTTTGCAAACAAAAGCGTTCAACTGTTCAACCTGCATCCAAAACTTGTGAAGAAATAACACTTATTGTGCTTTGCAAGAAATGATCTTTAAGAATTAGTTTTTGAGTATCGATTGTTATACATGTTGGCTACAGATGACATGGCACTTTCTTATAGTCAACAGTTGGCTATACTATTAAGTAATATTAACCATGCCCTTATACACCTAGACGGAGGGATTAAATCAGGATGACTTGCAAGTGGGCAGAGGAGATGTAAGAAATGGTTCATCGTAAGTCTTTCACCAGTACTGTAGTAAAAATTCATACATGGAAGATTCTAGACTAAACCATAAAAGGATACACTTTTATTCATGCATGATACTCCAATAGAGCAAGATCCTGCATGGAAGTCTCCACATGCTTAGACAGCGGATTACATTGAGCGAAGACTAATGATCAACATTTAACTTGATAATGCGTATGTCCAGGTGAACCTCCTTGGAGTCCCCGTGCACCGCATGGGTGGGTAAAAGATGCCATGGGTTTTCCAAGTCCACATTGGCGGGATAGTCCCATCTCCCCAGAGTCCAAGTCCATTCGATGAGGCCGGTGTCGTCGCCCACGCGACCCGGAGGGGTAGTAACACTGACCACGCACCCGTACATCGGCCTCATGTCAGTGTCAGCGTCAGCGGCATCGCCCCTGACACAAATTACAGAGACGGGGCGGCGGCCTGCGCGGGCCTCGCCGGTGCCCACGATTAAGAGGAAGACGCTGTCGTCCTCCTCCGAGACTAGCAGGCGGCGGTGATCCTCCAGCGACTCCGGCATGGTGAACGGGTAGCATGTCTCATACTTGATGTTCTCCGCCAAGGGCCAGCAGTGACCGCTGCACGCATCCGTGAGGTGATGCACCATGTCCGCCGGCGAGCCACAAAACGGCATCGGGCACTCATAGCAGTGGACGAAGGGCCTATTATCAGGTTTTTGGATTGTTGGAAATATGAGCAAATTACTATGATATTTAATCTGAATAAATAGGAAATAGATCATGACAGCATTGACAGAGATTAAACTAATCATGTGAACTAGCATAGCAGATGAACAGATCACATACTAGAAACATGAATTCTACCACGATCTCGAACAGGAAGGATAGAATCACATACGGTGCAGCGGGAGCAGCACCACCGGCATCGATGTTGTCGCCCATGTCGTCGAGGATGAGGTTGCCGAGGTCGGGGAAGAAGTCGTCGTTCGTGAAGTCATTGCTGCCAGCAGTCGCGCGAGTGCCCTCCCCAAAAACCTGATCGCCCCTCTCCCGTACAGGATCATGAGAGGCGGGGTTCCCGAGGCCTGCTGTCCCTTCTCCCGGTGCACACCAAAAGGAGGGATGGAGAAGACTTGCTTGGAGGCGCAATGATCTGGAACGGTGGTGAGAAACTATATAGTGCGGGTCGGGTAGGTCATGGGAGTATAGCTTTGTCCTTGGCTCGGCTCAATCCCGCAACCCGCGGCACGTCGTGACGAGGCGTGGCGTGGCGAGGCGAGCGAGGAGGAGAAGCGCGCGTGTAGGTCTCCTCTTCTCATGCTCATACAAGTGGTAGAAGAGCTCACCTTATAAAGGCCTACTAGCAAAATTCCAACATCGACCAGGTCGTCCATGAAACGGGAGTGGTTGTAGGGGACATTGCGCCAGTTGAATATATGAGCAAGTTACTACGAGATTTAATCCGAATAAGCACAAAATAAATCATGACGGCTATAACAGAGATGAAACTAATAATGTGGACTAGCATAGTAGTAGGATATAGAGTAGAAACATGAATTCTACCATGATTTCGAACAGGAAGGACAGAAACACATACTGTGCAACAGGAGCAGCACCATTGGCGTTGAGGTTGTCGCCCATTTCCAAACACCACGTAGACACGGTCTTTGAGCACGGTTCGTAGTCGTTCCACGCTCGGGCATTGAAGTTTGTAACTATTTTAGATTAGAATATACTACTCCTCCGGTGCTAGTAGTATAGTGAGTCCTACTCTACTACTCTACTCAAGCAAGTTAGGGCATAGCACTGTAGGGAGTACCAGTACTGTGATCACTCAAGCAAGTTGTCTGGCATCGACATGACCCTACGCTGCTGGTATGTGTCTCGTAAGTCAAACGGCATGCTGTAGTCATCATCACCTGTCCACTTCCCGCAGCACATATTCGCTTCTCCATCTTTGTCCGCACATAATCTCGTCCAATCTTCCATCCCCGCTAAGGCGCCTCCCCCCTCGTTCGAAAGAGTGGCTGGAATTCGCTCCCCATAGAGGTAATCAAGCTCATTGTTTCGCGTGTGGACAATCTCAGTACCATGCCGCTCGCCGCGTGCTCGTCAGGGCTGTATCATTTACTCAAAGCCCTCAGGCCGGAGCTTTTTAAGCCAGCTCCTTGCTTGCTGATGCCGCCTGATCTTTAGAAACGGCGTGTCACGCAGCATAACGATCGTAGGGTGGCGAGCATCAACCCCCTTGACTGCGATCCGATCCCCATCAGCCTCAACTACATTAATGGTATGTACTAGGTCGGCATGAACACGTCTTGGATGGTGCTCGTCGACGGTGGCGGCAGCTGGATGCTCATGGAGGTCTACACCCGGCGATTGATCCCCCTTCCTTCGATTAACACTGCATTGCTTTGGCACCGCGGCCTAGAATACTCGGAATCTTACAGTAGCCAACATGATACCAAGTTTGATTTGCTCAAGGTTGTAATCTGCCAAGTGCCCACAAGATCTGTGAATTATAAAGACTTCAGGCTAATTGCGTTCTTCAACCACGGTCTCGCCTATCTGACAGGTCACTGCGGTAAGTGGATAAATCTGCACATCCATCGCAGGATCATACATCCTCCATGGTTCTCTGATGCCATTGAACACAAGGGCTTCATTTACGCTGTCGACTCCTTCTATGGCTGGACGTATTGCTGGCCTACTCCAGTCATCGCTACAAACGGCTGTTACAGCAGTATGTTACTTTCCTATGATATCATGATGGATTGCTTATATTACTGTCAACATTTGCTGAAAAAATATTCATGCTCATAACATGCTATTCTTAAGATTAACTAAACCAAGAGCCCTTTTTTATTTGACTCCAACTTGATATGATGTTGTAGGCTGCCTGGTGTCCCAACCCTTCCTAATCCCAGAACCTTTCAAAGAAAAGCGGCATGGCAGTTGCAGGTGGTTCCTGGCTCGATCAGACGACGGCGAAAGATTGATGATCGTTCGCACGTACCGGACGTGTTGTTTCGCGGAATACAATCATAGTCACTGCAAGGTCTTTGAGCAGGATCCCAGCTTCTCTGGGCCTTCAGGAATTTTTGACTGGAGGCTGGTAAGTAGCCTTGGTACACGCTCTCTGTTTGTCGGACTGAATTATCTGATTAACCAGGAGATAAACGACGGCAAGGATCATGATGGCAGTGCGGTTTCGTTCATCAGGCAAAACTGTGTGTACACAGCGTACCATGCGTCTCTGCATGCACCATACCCTGATATGTGCCGCCATGCTCTGCAGCCCAAAGTAGGAGAGAGGGTCACAAGTATCATACTTTGACCTGCTGGCTGGAGTTTCCCCCGTCAGGCACCCATCTGGTTCAAGCCGTCAGCCAATCTCCACAGCTTAATAAATAGTAACGTATAACTAAGCCAGTTAGTTAGATGCGTACACTTGGTGTAGTAGGAACTTTATTTTGTTTGATGCATACACTTGTTCTTTTTTGGTAGCCCTTTTGTAATGATGGCTGATGTTTGGTTTGGAAGAGAGAGCTGCATCTTCACTCTTCTGGCCTGCTTCTGCTTCTGTTGCACCCCCAGCCCTGGTTGCTGCTGCTGCTGTTTTCAATGTACAATCAGTAGTATATTTCGTCTGTTGGTTGAATAAATGTGTTGTTAGAACGACAAACACAATGTTTTGGAAGTCGTTGCATGATTCGATCCTTTAGTGCCCCGTACCGTACGTAGCGCATACTATTTATCATACGGAACACTTTTTTTTTGAAACTCAGAACACATTTTCCACTTGTTGATAACATGCAGCCCACTGATGAAGGCCCAATAGAGAAGCCCATAATTAACTGGATGGGAGGCTCTCACATGAATCCAGCCCAGGTACATGCTCATGGTCCCCTAAACATAAATAAGTAAATAAATAAATAAAGCTAAATGCTCATGCACCAGTTCTTTGGGAAAATAGGTAGCCCGGTATTTCTTTTTGAAGAATACCCAAGCTAGGCCTATTTGTTTTCTCCGAATTACTGCGCTGCAAATCTTTCAAGACGAGGAGGGATGCATTCCGGCCTGGGTTAAGAGTATGGTCAATGTTTGTTAAAAGTAATATCAAAAGGGGTTGAAAATTCCAAAAAAAATAGCAAATGGGATATAAGTTTCATTTTTTGTTTTTGTTCTTCACTGATATCTTATACGTATTTCATTGGATTTAACATGACATAATACTAATTTATTTTTAAATTTGTTTTACTATGGCTATTAATTTTTGGATTAAGAATATTTCGTTCCCCAGCAAAAATTTGCGAATTTTCAAAATTTCCCACATATTTAGTTAATTTTTTGAGCCTGGTACTGACCAGAAAATGGCCAGCAATTCTAAAAATGGAAAACATCCTGCAATAAATTCCATATGAATTAGAAAATGAGTAAAAATTATAAAAATAATAGCAAATGGGATGTACACGCCACGGATTTCGAGGCTGACTTGTGTACGCAAGGCTTTGTCAGTGAACACACGATTCTAGCAGCAGTTAGTGTTGGATGTCCATCCAATAGCCGACGTGCTTCTTTAATCTTTGATCTTCCTGCTCCAGCCGCCTAAACTAGCACCAGCGGGACTGCCTGCTCCCTCCTCTTGTGGCCCGCTGTGATGCCGCGCAGGCTTCCCCGGCCCACCCTACTCCCTCTGCTGGCCTGGCCGCACGCAATCAACTGCCTCCTTATGACGCGGAAAAAAATGATTCCTCCCACTGACATCTGGGGCGCACCGGTTGGGAGGCTGAGCTGTGGGCATAGTAAGTTGACGCGTACGCAGGGCTTGTCAACTTAGTCAACAAACGATTCTATCAGCAGTAACTGTTGGATTTGAATCGAACGGTCCTGCTGCTTCTTCAATCGCTGCTCTTCTTGCACAAGACGCCCAAACCAGCGTCGGGGAGACCGCCTGCTCCTGCCTCCAGTGGCCGGCTGTGCTGCCGATGAGGCCTCATCGCCCCCTACTACTCCCACCGCTAGCTAGGCCCTGCGGCGACGGCAGCCTCACACCGCAGCCGAACCAGTGAACCCTCGTACTCCTCTTCGCGTGGGCATCCACTGCCGCATCTTCCCAGGCTCCATGTCGTCCCCTTCCTAGGCCTCGTTGTCGTCCACCGCCTTGGTGCTCTCGGCGCGGCATGGTCAACATGGTCAACGACATTCCATCGAAAGAGTATTGTACGTGGAGAGGATGGCAGCTGGGTCCACGGCCACATCCTAGTTTTTTTGTGATTTGCCAAGTAAGTCGCTTTGTCAGGTCTGTTGGGCTGCAAATCTTTCACGACGAGGAGAGCTTTCATTCGGCTGGCCGAGAAAATGGCCCATCAGTAATGAGAAATGGGTTGTACATTTTTAAAACACATCAAACCGGCAATTAGTTTCAAATATCTTTTTTTCATTTCGAGATTTGAAATTACATTAATTTTTATGCGTGGAGAATTTGTTGGATTTTATATTGATATACATTTATTTTTAAAATCAGTTTGAATGTGAGTCGAAATTTCGGGATTAAAAACAGTTCAGACCGCACCGAAATATACAAAATTTCGTATCATTTTTTAACCGTGGCCACAATATGGGGTGTAATGCTAACAAAAAGAATATGGGCTCCAAAAAAACCTTAATGATTAGCAAATGGGCTGTAAATTATTAGAAATAATGGCAGATGGGCTGTATTCTATTTTCCACAGATTTGAGGCTTTCCTAAAAACGGTTGACGCACAAGCAGTGACTATTGGATGGCCATCCAACGGCCGTCGTGCTTCTTCAATCTCTGCTTTTCCTGCTCCAGCCGCACAAATAGGCGCCGGCGGGACTGCCTGCTCCCTCCTCCCCGCGGCCGACTCTGCTGCCGCGCAGGCCTCACCGCCCCACCGTACTCCCATCGCTGGCCTAGCCATCCCTCTACTCACCCACACCTGTTGTTATTCTTCGGCGATGGCAGACGAACCAGTAAACCCTCGTACAGTCGTACTCCCCTCCGCGTGGGAAACAAAAACAACGGCCGAGTCTTCCCTGCCTCCGTGTCATTCCCTTCCTAGGCCTCACCGTCGTCCACCACCCTGGTGCTCTCGGCGCGGCCTGGTCAACGTGGTCAATGACCGACATGCATCTGAAGTGGACTTTACGTGGAGAGGCCGACAGCTGGGTCCACGGCCGCACGCAAGGAAATGCCTCCTTATTACGTGCAAAATAATGATTCCTCCACCTGACATCAGGGACCCACCGAAAGGGCCTCTGTATTTCATGAAAAAACGTTACGGCCGCTGACAGCTCGGACCCACCAGCTATATCTTCGCACGCAAGGAAGTGCCTCCTTATTACGCACAAAAAAATGAATACCCCCTGCTAGCTGGGACCCACCTTGGTGGGAGGCTGACTTGTGGGCCTACTAAGTTGACGGGGACGGAGGGCTTTGTCAACTTAGTCAATATGCACGATTCTAGCTCCAGTGACCGTACGATGTCCATCCAACGGCCGTAGTGCTTCTTCAACCTCTAGTCTTCTTGCTCCAGCCGCCCAAACCAGCGTCGGTCGTGCCTCGTGCTCCTGCCTCCCGTGGCCGGCTGCGATGTGGCGGAGGCCTCACCGCCCCCTACTACTCCCACCGCTGGCCAGGCCATCCCTCTACTCACCCACACCCCCTGTTATTCTGCGGCGACGGCAGCCTCACACCGCAGCGAACCAGTGAACCCTCGTACTCCTCTACGCGTGGGCATCCACTGCCGCGTCTTCCCCGGCTCCGCGTCGTCCCCTTCCTAGGCCTCGCCGTCGTCCATCGCCCTGGTGCGCTCGGCGCGGCGTGGTCAACGTGGTCAAGGAACGGCTTCCATCGGACGTGGACTGTACGTGGAGAGGCTGACAGCTGGGTCTGCAGCCGCAGCAAGGAAGTGCCTCCTTATTACGTGCAAAATAATTATTTCTCCACCTCACAGCGGGGACCCACCGGACGGGCCACCGTATTTCTTCCCCTGACTGCTGGGACCCACCAGCTACATCTCCGCAGGCAATGAAGTGCCTGACAGTCGGGACCCACCTGGTCGAAGCGTACGTAGCGTTGTCATTCTGGTCGCGAACGTGTACGTACATATATACTGGTCGATGTAGAGGCGCGCACGTGTCGTAGTAGAGGCGCGCACGTAGCATGTACACGTACGTAAAGTGGCCAGGGTGCAAGAAAGAAAATATGGCCACGTATGTGTACATACGGGCGGGGTCTCGAACGCCTACTCGCGCATACGTATGGCCAGGGCTCGTGTACATGGCTGGGTCGGAACGGAGAAACAGCGTCGTCGTCGTGTTCATGGGGAGGCAACGGAATGCGTGGTCGTGTTCATCGGGAGGGTCTGGACGGAACAGGCGATGGAAACAAGGCCTGGCGTACCGCAGAACGGAGGAAACGGACCTCCTACGGTCGAAACGGGGGTCCTGTTGATCGGGAGGGGTGTGGCGTACCGCAAAACGGACGAAACGGACCTCCTACGGTCGAAATGGGGGTCCCGTTGATCGGGAGGGGTGTCGATGTCAAAATCGGCGGATCTCGGGTAGGGGGTCCCGAACTGTACGTCTAGGTGGATGGTAACAGGAGGTAGGGGACACAATGTTTTACCCAGGTTCGGGCCCTCTTGATGGAGGTAAAACCCTACGTCCTGCTTGATTAATATTGATGATATGGGTAGTACAAGAGTAGATCTACCACGAGATCAAGGAGGCTAAACCCTAGAAGCTAGCCTATGGTATGATTATTGTGTTGTCCTACGGACTAAAACCCTCCGATTTATATAGACACCAGAGAGGGTTAGGGTTACACAGAGTCGGTTACAATGGTAGGAGATCTACATATCCGTATCGCCAAGCTTGCCTTCCACGCCAAGGGAAGTCCCTTCCGGACACGAGACGAAGTCTTCAATCTTGTATCTTCATAGTCCAGGAGTCCGGCTGAAGGTATAGTCCGGCTATCCGGACACCCCCTAATCCAGGACTCCCTCAGTAGCCCCTGAACCAGGCTTCAATGACGACGAGTCCGGTGCGCAGATTGTCTTTGGCATTGCAAGGTGGGTTCCTCCTCCAAGTACTTCATGGAAGATTTTGAACACAAAAGACAGTGTCCAGCTCTGCAAAATAAGTTTCCACATACTGCCATAGAGAGAATAATATTTACACAAATCTAATCTGCTGACGTATTCCGTAGCGTGATATCACACTATGGCCAAGCCTTTATTCGAATCGTTTTTACCCCCCCCCCCACCTCAGCGCATTTTGCGAGGCGGTTTCCTTGGCACGTCTTGTTAAAGCAAAGATCGTGTCCCCTTTATTTACGGGATTCTCATCAATACAGACGTGGGTAACCCAACCGCGCCATTGATTACGGCGCTTGGGAGATAAGCGAGTTTTATCAGGCTGGTGCATCTTGTTAAAGCAAAGATCGTGTCCCCTTTATTTACGGGATTCTCATCAATACGGACGTCGGTAACCCAACCGCGCCATTGATTACGGCGCTTGGGAGATAAGCGAGTTTTATTAGGCTGGTGGGGACGCATAGCCGCATCCGCCCATATAAGGGGATAAGGATCCACCTTTTCACCTACGCCTTCTTCCTCCTTTGCCTATCCATCTTCCGCGTACTCGAGCTCCAGCGCCCAAGTCCGCACTTCCCACCTCGACCTTCTCCAGCCATGTCCGGAGCGGGAGGCAAGTGGATGGACTCGTCCGTCACGGAGGGGCACATCAAAAAACTGAGGAAGGCCGGATACTTGTCCAACGACATCGCGCACCGGCTTCCCGAAGAGGGCCAGCTCCTCCCCACCCCAAGGCCCCATGAGAGGGTAGTGTTCCTTCCCCATTTCCTCCGCGGACTGGGCTTTCCTCTCCACCCATTCGTCCGGGGGCTCATGTTCTACTATGGCCTGGATTTCCACGATCTGGCCCCGAACTTCATCCTCAATATTTCGGCGTTTTATCGTCGTGTGTGAGGCTTTCCTCTGCATCCGCCCCCATTTCGGCCTATGGCTCAAGACCTTCAATGTCAAGCCGAAGGTGGTGCGCGGCAACCAGGCGGAGCACAGAGGTGCCATGGCGGGCAAGATGGCCAACATCCTATGGCTCAAGGGCTCCTTTGTGGAGACCCTGAAGCGGTGGCAATCGGGGTGGTTTTACATCACCGAGCCGTGCGACCCTGAATGGGTCGCAGCCCCCGAGTTCCGGTCCGGACCCCCTACGTGGCTCACGTCCTGGAAAGAGACAGGCCTGTCGTGGGGCAACAAAGGTGAGGTAACCGGACTGCAAAAATGCATCCAAACCCTGGTGAACAAGCAGCTCAAGCTCGTCAACGTAGTCCAGGTTATGCTCATCCGCCGGATCCTCCCGTGTCAACAACGGGCTTTCGATCTATGGCAGTTCGACCCGGCGCAGCACCGAACTCTGAATAGGCTCTTCGACACGACATACGAAGACGCCTGGAAGGTGCTATTCAAGGGCACTGAGGCTCCTGCATCCGCTTCTGAGGACCGCGGATTCAGCACGCAGCGTCACGCTAGTGCGGTAAGCTATTTTTACCTTTTACAGGATATTAGTTTTCCATAGTTTGACTCTATGCGGGATCTAAGCTCCCTTTCCTTTGACAGGATTGGTAGGCGAAGTCCGGACAGATCGACTATCCGGCCCCTTTGCCCGAAGACCCAGCCGATGCTTGCTTAGCGAAGCTACTGGTTCTGGCACCCTATGTGGTGCCGGAGAAGAAGGCCAAGAAGAAGGCCACAGGGACTCGAAAGAGTGCCCGGCGCCTGGAGGTGTCGAATTCATCATCCGACGAATCCGAGACGCGCTCCTCCCATGAAGACGAGGAGGAGGAAGAAGAAACCTCTCCCCCTCCAATGGGGGGAGGAAAGAAAAGGAAGGCCGCCCCGACCGGGGAGGTCGAAGGGTCCAAGAAGGGAAAGACCCTTCCTCCGGACTACTCCCCCGACGCTGACGACGACGAAGGGGAGTGGCCGCACAGGGCCAAGCGCCCGGCAAAATCGTAAGTATTTGGATACCATAGTAATTCATAGTATTCCTTTATTGCACAGCTTTTCCTTACATCGAGTATGATTCATGCAGTCCGCCTAGGGCCGGGCTCGACGAGTCGTCGAGCGGCTCCCTGGATTCGTCAGATGTGAATTCACTTTCGGTGGCTACCTCCCCCTGCCCTACGGACGACGCCGAAGTGTTGTCCCAACAGGTTCCAAGTCAGGAGGAGGTGATCCCGGAGGCGCCGCAAGGCGCCTCCCGAATTCCAGGAGTAAAGGGGATGGAACCCCCCAGGGCTCCAAGTCCGGCTGTGAGCCGGACACCACGCTGGAACCTTCAATGGTTCCGGACTCCGGTAGGCGGCCTCCTTCCAAGAGGAGCAAGCCTGCCGAGCCGGTGACCTCCGTCCAACCAGAGGCACCGTACAATTTGTTGGAGGCGCTTAACGGCACCTCCATCGACGAGGGGCACCGCTCTGTTATGAGTGCGGTGATCCAGAAGGTTCAATCCGCCAAGAGCGGACTGACTGGAGCTTGTGCCAGCCTTTTAACAGGCCTTGAGGTAAGTAAAGAGTATGTAAAAATATTACTGCATAGACAGTAGCCCCTGATGCTCTGTTTGGTGTTCGGGAAGAAAAGCCAAATAGAGGATCAAATCAAATTTGCAGGAGTCTAACAAAAAAGTGAGTCAATATGCGTATGCAGGCTTCGCTGCTAGCGTCCGCCGCACTAACTGCGGAGGTGGATACGCTGAGACAAGATCTCGAGCGGTCCGAGCAAGAGCTCGGCCTTGCCAAGCGGCAGCTCGAGGAGAAGGAAGGTAAGAGATACCTTATTGAAATTTATAAAAAGTGCAATTGCAAAAAATGACAGGATTATCGTGGCTATTGTAGGGGCCACGTCTGAGGTGGCGACCCTTAAGCAAGCGATGTCCGAGGCCGAGAAGATGGCGGCCACGGAGCGCACCGAGCGGGAGAAGTAAGAGGCCCAGGTTGGCGAGGTGCGGCAAGAGCTCCAGGCTCTCATGAAAAAACATGAGAGTTTGGAGCTTGACTCAAAGACGCGAGCGTCCGAGCTCGCGGCAGCTATTGAAAATGCCAAGTCTACCAAGGCTGAATCCCAGCAGGCCCTCCAGGAGTTGGATGCGGTGAAAAAGATAGCGGCGGGTAAGGCATTCTTTATGCAAAGCAAACATATAAAAGTGAGCTACTTGTTACTTACCCGAATCCGGAGCTCTCCAGGAGCATTCGCAGATCTTCCCCTTAGCGTGTCCGATGCCGCCGCATTCTACCGAGCCGAGGAGGGCAGCTCGATGGAGAAGGTGTTCTGGTCTCAGTATGCTGAGGCCGGACACCCTGTGCCCCTGAGCGACCAGCTGAAGCAGCTGGTCGAGCTCCACAAGGTGGCCGAAGAGGCCATGAAGGGCCTCATAGTTCGGCTGTGGCCTGGAGAGGCTCTGCCTGGGAGCTACTTCGGACTGGTGCGGCGGCTGGTGGAGGCCTGTCCAAGGCTCGAAGTCATCAAGCGCTCCGTCTGCATCGAAGGTGCCTGTAGGGCCCTTGCCCGCGCTAAGGTGCACTGGGCAAGCTGGATGCTTAGAAGCTTGTGAAGGACGGGCCACCGCCGAGGAAAGAGCATCGCAAACCCGAGAATTATTATAAGGACGTTTTGAAGGGTGCCCGCCTTATGGCGGATGAATGTTCCAGGGATGTAATATTTGAGTAAAACTCGCTCGTTTTGTCCTGTGCGCTGAAAACTTGTTCATATGCGCTAAGCAATGCTTTTGGAATTTAAAATATTACCTTCTGTGCGGCCGTTTATCAAATTTGAGAGATGGCGAGTCGTCGGCTTCTGCCCCCGTGCCACTAGTGCTGGGGTGTTCGGGATAACCTGAGCGCTCTTTTTCCCATGTTTGGGTCCTTCGAGGGAGGCGCTCAGCACAACGAACAAGGCAACCGGACTATAATGCTTGAACACTCTCACTTAGTCATAGAATTCTATAATTTTAAATTTCGGCGAAGCCCCTGGTATTCGGAAGACAGTATTCGGGGCACTATCCACACCTTGGCCGGACAAAGCCGACTCCTCGCTCTAAGCGGCATAAGTCTTTAGGGACTCTAAGAACCTCTCGAACAGCGACCAGCTCTCGCTTCATCATGACAGTCAGTTTTAGCTTTCTCTACTGAGGTGCTCAGCCCAGCTCAACTGGGGCACAATCGCAGTAGTTCTCCTAGTGCTACCTTAGCCGATATAGCGGAACGTAAGGCACCAAAACATAGGAGCCGGGCAAACCCAACTATTGACCCAAGATGTCACACCCTAGTTAGTTCAAGCATTAGAGTGTGCATCATGTTTAAATTCCTCTTAAATTTGAAATGGGGAAGACAGAACCCCCAACACCCCCTGGAAACAACTAGGGTTTACTAAAATTATTTTCAATGAACCTGAAATGCCCTTCTAAAAAGTTCACTCTCTTTGTCTTGGGTTAGAACCTCTGGCAAAATTGGTGCACAATTTTCTAGGTCAACAGAAGGTCATTGAATTAAATCATAAGTATTTGATTTTGGGCATTTAAATGCTATAAAATAATTTAAATGCTCAAATAATTCTGGAAATAAATGTTTGCTATTGGAAATATTCTAAACAGAGCCCACAATTATTTTCAGGATTTTTGGAAACGTTTTAGTATTTTTTTAATAAAGCCCAACAGTCGCAGAAAAAAAATAGAAAACAGAAACAAATAAGAAAAAGAGAGAGGGAAACCACCTGGGCCTCACCTGTGCTGGCCCAGCCCACCTGGCTCGGCCCAGCCGACTGGCCTTGCCAGTCGTCCTCCTCCTCTCGCGAGGAGGACGAGGAGCACGTGGCCGGCGCCCGCGGCCACACTCCGGCCACCTCCTGCTTCTGCCGACGCCCTGGAGGCGTCCAGGGGTGCCACACCGACCCCCACGTTCCCCTCTCTTGCTCCCTCACTCTCCCCCTCGTCTCCCTTTCCCGCGATGGCCGAGCGCGATCCTCGCCGCCGTTCACCATAATCGTCACCAGAGCCACCCCCTCGCCCCTCCGACAAGCCCATTAGCTCAGCGCTGCTGTCCTCGACCTCCTCGTCGACTCACGTGACGCCGGACGTCTCCAAGCGCCTCCCCGACGCCTTCTTCTTCCTCGGTCCGCCGAGATCGCCGGCAACGCCCCGACGACGTCCGACCTCCCCCGAGCCCGCTGAGACGCGTCCTGCAACCGCCGTGAGCTCCTCTATCGATCCCCCCTCTTCCCTGCTTCGTTTGCTCGTCGTAGACGCCGCCCCCTTTCTCACTGTAGCACGCCGCCGCGCGAGCTCGACGCCGGCGTCACTCCGGTGGCCATTTGGTCAAGCGCGGGTGCCTAACGCACTCACCGCACCTCGTAGCGCCTCGCTAGAACGTCTGTTTCCCCCCTAGCTTGCTGCAGCAGCAAAACCACCAACGGCCGAGCTCCGGCCGCCGCCACGAGCTCGATTCCAGCGAGTTCGCTCCACCCCAGCTCCTCCCACTTGCCCCACTAGATGCGCGCGAGCCCCAGCTATGCGTAGGACCAAACCGCGGTCGATTTGGTCGCCTGTGGGCGATTTTCGAAGCTCTCTGCCATCTCGGCCTCGCCGGCGACTCAACGCCGGCGGGATTAACCCCGCTGACCAGGGGTTTGACCCCAGTTTGACTCCGCCTGAGACACTGATAGGTGGGGCCGGCTCCTAACTAATTTAGATTAGTTTAAATTAGAGCTAATCACTTTGTTAGAGGTTAATGACGGCGTTAACTACCCCTCTCTCACTGACATGTGGGCCCAGAGCCTACTTAACCCAGTTTAGTGCTAACTAAACACTAACCAACTATGTTAGTTAGCTGAGAGACTGACAGAAGGGGCCTACCAGTTAGGTTTGACCTGGGCTGGCGCCTTTGACCCGCTGACGTCACAGTGACGCAGTGCTGACGCATTAATTCAATTACTGGATTTATTGATTAATAGGAAATTCTAGAAAATAGTCAAAACTTCTAAAAATCATAGAAAATCAACCATAGCTCCAAATGCAAAGATTTATATATGAAAAATGATCAGAAAAATTCAATCTATCCATCCGTAATGGTTTCATGCATGACAAAACAAGTTAACCTTGCTGTTTAAGCAGAATAAGGTAATGCACTAATAAGGCCATGTTTAATGAGCTAATATTTGAATCTTTGATTCAAATGAGTTCATTCCCTTCTGTTTTAGCTTGCATTAGGCCAAGACACTTTCATCTTGCCATGTCATAGCATGCATCATATTGTTGCATATTGCCATGTGTTGATTATGTTCAGTGTGTCTTTCGTGGTAGGTTCTGCCTCCGAGGATAACCCCGAGTATCCGTCTGAAGGGCAGTACCCTACTACCTCTACAACAGGCAAGCAACCCATTGATCATTCCGATACAACCCATGTTCCCGCTTCTGCTCTTGTTTACTGCATTAAGATAACGCGTTTCAAACTGTTGTGTGCTATGGTAGTTGAACACTTATCCTCTGCATGACCTGTCATTGCCACAGTACTAGATGAAACCCACTAGCATTTGTAGGAGTTGATTGAGCCATGTATGTGATTCCTACTTTGCTATGCCTGCTATGCTTAGAGTTGTGCCAGGTCTGGTTCATCCGGGTGATGGGATAGAGTGAAATGATTACGTCGGTAACGTGAGGGTTGTGTGGAACATGTTTTGGTAAAGGTGTCGATGAGAGGCCATGTAGGAGTACATGGTGGGTTGTTTCATTGAGGCCGTCCCTAAGAACTGAGATCTGTATGTGTGATTTAAGATTTAGCTACTACCATGCATTGGGATCCTTAATTGACCTTCTCGGCTTCTTAAATACCTTAGTACTCTGTTCTGGAGTTGCAAATAGTTTCTGGTGTTGTAGGTTATGTGTTGGCGGCCGTGCGTAGCGCTGACCCTAGGGGTGGGCTATGTTGCGATAGATACACCGTGGCACGGTGTACCGATTCACCCATTTGGTGTCTCGGGAACCCTGTTCACATCGTTCGGGGCCGTATGTGGAAACCTCGGCCGAACTCCCTGCGGATGGAACCTGGATAGGCGATGAACCTGGACTAGAGGCTTGAGTGTTTAGGTAGGCCGTGGCCGACACCCTCGTTGGGCCTCCGTTTGAAGGATGCCGAGTACATGTCGTGTAAACGGCGGTAAGTGGTGAAAGCGTGTATGACGAAGTACACCCATGCAGGGACTATTCGAATAGCCGCGTCCGCGGTAAAGGACTACTTGGTTGCCTATACAGTTCATAGACAAGTTAATGGATACTACTAAAAGACTCAAGATAAGTGTGAGTACCGAGGATGGCCCTCTCGTAGGATGACGAGGGAGGATCCCCGGTGGAGTATTGTGTTGGTGAGTAGTGGACTCGTGTGCGAAAACTATTTTACTAGTGGAGTTCCGTAGATAGCTTAGCCAATAGTCAAAGCTGGCTTGCTGCAATAACCCCACCACCTTCTTGAGCATAAGCATGTATAGTAGGTTCTAATTTAGAATAGAATGAGGTCTAATGTAAGACTTGCTGAGTACCTTTGTACTCATGTTTGCTTAATTACTGTTTTCAGACGACAACACCGCCCCCTCCGATGGGTTCTACGTAGACCTTGACGTCGACGAGTGACTAGCCACCCACGTCGTGATCCTGGCCATGGAGGGCCCTATGTAGATAGACAGGCTTCGAGAAGCCTTCTTTCTTTCTAGTGTCTGTACTCAGACTAGTTGCTTCCGCATGTGCTTGTATGATTGTATGACTTGAGTGTCGGGTCATGTGACCCCTATCTGTATGCACATGTTATGTATGGCTCTCTGGAGCCTTTAAATAAAGTACTTGAGTTGTAGAGTTTTGTTGTGATGCCATGTTGTATGTACTCATATCGGGCATATTGTGTGTATGATTGAAATGCTTGGTATGAGTGGGATCCGACAATCTAGTTGTTTATCCTTGGCAGCCTTTCTTATGGGGAAATATAGTCTAGTGTTCCTCGAGCCATAGTAGTCCGCTACAGCCCGGTTCACCGGAGTCCTGCTAGCCCAGCACTACTGTTCAGGACACTTAACTAGTCGTCATGTGTTTCACTTCGTTCCTATGTCTGTCCCTTCGGGGAAATGTCACGCGGTGATATCCGGAGTCCTGCCTAGCCTGCTACAGCCCGGGTTCCCCGGAGTCCTGTTAGCCCAGTGCTACAGCCCGAAATCACTCGCTGATGACCGACATGCTCGATGTGATTCATGTATTCATGTCTCCATAGGTCTGTGCCGCTTTGGGTTCACGACTAGCCATGTCGGCCCGGGTTCTCTGTCATATGGATGCTAGCGACACTATCATATACGTGAGCCAAAAGGCGCAAATGGTCCCAGGCCATGGTAAGGCGACACCCGTGGGATACCGTGCGTGAGGCTGCAAAGTGATATGAGGTGTTACCGGCTAGATCGATGTGGCTTGGAATCGGGGTCCTGACAGCGTTGGCATCAGAGCCGGACTACCTGTAGGTTCGTTGAGCAAAACTGGTCGATGTCGAGTCTAGAAATGCTTTAGTTATATGTAGGGGAATTTATTGTGGGAGGGAACGTAAGGCTCTTTTACTCCTTTACCTTATGCCCTCTGATCTGAGTCATTCTCTTCTCATTCAACATGGGTTAAGGACTAGGCTCTCTTCTTCTATCAGGTTCACGTGTTACTAATCTGTAGTAGCTTTTAGGATTGTTGTTACAAGCCCCAGTTCAGTTTCTACTATTTTTAGTATGTTGCTAATTGGATCAGAACCTTGATATGATGTTGTTGAGTGGTATTGCAAACTGTTGTGGATGTCTCAAATCTTTTTCTGAGCATTTATAGCTGTTATGCTGTCCAATTTTCCCTAGAAATTCTAATGTCTTTGCATTGTGGTTGTGCTTTCAGATGGCCAACCGTGTTCAAAACCAAGTGGTTCGCCTGACCCGGTGCCTCGACGTGCCCGGTCATACTGCTATGTTAGTCCGGGTAATGATCGAGACGGGTTACCGTTGGTATCCCGAATACACCGTCGAAGAGCAATTCCGAGACTTTAATCAAAGCCAATATTTCTGCACCGTCAGGATATTTCCTTCCTATCCTGGATCTACCGAGCCCCTTCACTGTTCCTATGGACTCGGGGTTACTGTTGAGATGGTTGTGCAGGATGTTGCCTATTCCATGATGACCATCATGCGTGTCCGGACTGGCCTGCTTCGGAACACCAACTTCCGTTACATGCCAGCTTCACTTCCGGGAGCGCAAGGGTATCTTCAGGCTATCTATGCTGACTCCACTCAGGAGGACTCATTAACTCGTACCACTGCCGAGATGCTCGAAGATAAGGACCGAGAGAATCGGGCCTTGAGGCTGGAGCTTTTCAATACCCGTGCTGATCATTGGGCTACATTGACTCGGTTTGCACCTGCGGTGCAAGCTGGATGTATGGATACAAGGGATCTGTATCCTGTGAGATCTGCTCTGCTAGACATGGTGGATTGGCGTGATGTGGGAGGCATCACCCCACCCCGTGGTCCCCGCCGGCCACCGTTTGTTGGTCCAAGACCTCATCCTAGCCCCTATGGTCCATAGGCTCCTCAGGACCGTCTGTTCCCGGATGATCACGTTGAACTTCCAGGCTATGGAGGTGACTTCTATGAGGACTACTACGGAGCTGTCTGAGTTAGTAGTAGTATCACTAGTATTGTAGTAGTTGTATCTCCACTGTCCTGCGTGACTTGTGGAATATGACTTTGTGTGTAATAAATTCCAGAGGTGTAGACAAATAATGTATAGGAGCTTGGAATGCCTCCGATGAGATGTAACGTCTTTCATCATAGTTGTACTGTAGCCTGGGCTTGTACTAAACTATGTATGATGTGTATGACCGTTGGTATATATATGGTAGTTTTATATTACCATGACATACGGATGAACATCTCTGCATTCCGTGTTATCCATTACATTCTGCACTTCCTTGCTAAGTTTGAGCCATCCTTGTCTAAACCGTTGTCTTATTTTCTCCTACGATGGTCAACACTCGCAGCAACCCTGCTGCCTCGGAGCAGGGGGAAGCCAGTGCAGCTAGGGGTGAAAATCTACCTCACCCGCCTTCTCTTGCCGAAGTGATGCTGGAGGCGGAAAGAAACAAGCGTGAGACTAACCGCCTGCTAGTGCGGATTGAGCAGAACACTGCACGCCATCCGCGAAATGACTTGGTGTCAATCAATGACTTTATCAAGTTGTACCCACCAAAGTTTAACCATTCCGTCGAGCCCCTCGACGCGGATGACTGGCTTCGCAGCATCACCCACAAGCTACGTTCTGCCAACGTAGCCGAAGCCGACAAGGTTACTTACGCTGCCTACCATCTCGAAGGCCCTGCTAGCCTCTGGTGGGAAAATTTTGAAGCTATGCGCCCGGTCGGCCAAATCACTACTTGGGCTGAATTCAGTGAGGCTTTCCGTGAGCATCACATTCTGGAAGGTCTCATGGATCGCAAGAGGGAGGAGTTCTGCAATTTCACCCAAGGAAGACTGACTGTGGATGCATATAGTCGTGAATTTGGGAATCTGGCACGCTATGCCCCTGAAGAGGTATCTACTGACGCTAAGAAGCAGGCAAGGTTCCGCAAGGGACTTAGCCCTGAGCTTCGCCGCGATCTTCGTCTGCACGAGTGCACCTCCTTTCAGAAGTTGGTCAATAAAGCCATTAGTGCTGAGACAGGCCAGACTGATTATGATGCTTCACGCAAGCACTCCCGTGATTTTGGCTCTTCATCCGGCTCTGGAGCTTAGAAGCGCCGGGTGTGGATCCCAAGCACGGCACTGCCACCCAGGTTCATCCCGAGGCCATCCTTTGAGGCGCCTCGTCCCAACCAGCAGTTTGCACCGCCCAAGCCCTATGGTGACCCCGCTGCTAATGCTGCTCCACGCCCCAATGTGGTGACATGCTTCAAGTGTGGAGAGCCGGGTCACTATAGCCGAGAGTGTCCCCAGAACAACAACCCCAATCAAACTGGAAAGTCCGTTGGCCGTGGTAAGCCCGCGGGAAAGACATTCTACGCCAAGCCGGCCACCACTGCCCATGGCCATGTCAACTATGTTTCAGCCGAGGAGGCTCATGAGGATCCTAACGTCGTCCTTGGTATGCCCCTTGTTAACTGCCATCCGGCATCTGTTCTTTTCAATACTGGAGCATCTCATTCATTCATATCTGAGAACTATGCTCGAATGCATAACATGACATTCTGTGACATGCCCACTTCCATGGTAATTCAAACTCCGGGTTCCAAATGGCAAACTTCTAGAGTAAGCCATGGGAACAAAATTCTTGTCGATAGACTTGTCTTCCTTGCATCCTTAATAGCTCTCAAGTCCTCGGACATAAACATCATCTTGGGTATGGACTGGATGTCAGCTCATTATGCTAAGATTGATTGTGCCACTAGAACCGTTCAACTTACTCACCCATCGGGCAAGACAGTCAATGTCTTAACTCGAGTGGCCAAGCGCCAGCTCTACTCCCTAAATGCCAACCCCCTTCCAGACCTTGAGGATGTTCCGGTAGTCTGAGACTTTCCGGATGTCTTTCCAGAAGAACTGCTAGGTGTTCCACCTGACAGGGATGTCGAGTTTGTAATAGACCTTGTTCCAGGAACCGTTCCAATTTCTAGAAGACCCTACAAGATGGCACCCTTAGAACTAGCCGAGCTTAAGAACCAACTCAATGAGTCCTTGAAAAAGGGTTTCATCTGTTCTAGTTCCTCTCCTTGGGCTTGCCCCGTCCTCTTCGTTAAGAAGAAGGATGGAACGGATCGAATGGTTGTGGATTACCGACCTGTCAACTTGGTCACCATCAAGAACAAATACCCGCTTCCCAGGATCAACGATCTGTATGATCAGCTTGCTGGATCCTCAGTCTTTTCCAAGATGGATTTGAGGTTGGGCTACCATCAAATCAAAATCAAAAACGGGGACATTCCCAAAACGACCTTTGTTACTCGTTATGGCCAATACGAGTACACTGTCATGTCCTTCGGTTTAACCAATGCCCCAGCTACCTTCTCTCGGTTAATGAACTCGGTCTTCATGGAGTATTTCGATAAATTCGTCGTAGTATACCTCGATGACATACTCATCTACTCCAAGAACGAAGAGGAACATGCCGAACATCTAAGGCTGGTATTGATGAAACTTTGAGAGCATCGCCTTTATGCCAAATTCTCCAAGTGTGAATTTTGGTTGCCAGAAGTGACCTATCTAGGCCATGTAATCTCTGGCAAGGGTATTGCTGTCAATCCCGAGCGAGTTCAAGCCGTCCTTGATTGGACTCCACCTGAGACGGTCAAGCAAGTTCGGAGTTTCCTTGGCTTAGCGAGCTATTGCCGCCGCTTTGTTGAGAATTTCTCCAAGGTTGCTAAACCTCTAACTGAACTCCTCAAGAAAGATAAAAAGTTTGAGTGGACTCCACAGTGTGAGTTCAGCTTTCAGGAACTGAAAAGACGCCTGACATCTGCTCCCGTACTGGTACCACCAGATTTCTCCAAGGACTTTATTATCTATTGCGACGCCTCGCGACAAGGACTTGGTTGCATACTCATGCAAGATCGTCAGGTAATTGCCTATGCTTCATGGCAATTACACCCACATGAGGAAAATTATCCCACACATGATCTAGAGCTTGCAACTGTAGTCCATGCACTCAAAACTTGGCGACATTACCTCCTCGGTAATCGTTGCGAGATCTTCACCAATCACCAAAGTTTGAAATATATCTTCACCCAACCAGATTTGAATCTCAGGCAAACACGTTGGGTCGAGTTGATCTTGGATTACAACTTAGGAATAACTTACACCCCGGGCAAAGCCAATGTCATGGCTGATGCACTAAGCCGTAAGTCCTATTGTAACAATCTGATGTTACAACAAAGTCAACCACTTCTCCATGAGGTATTTCGTAAGCTTAATCTTCACATTGTTCCTCAAGGTTTTCTATCCACCTTGGTAGCGAAACCTAACCTTATGGATCAAATCATAACTGCCCAGCGGTATGATAAGGGCATATCCCGAATTAAGGAAAACATCGCTAGCGGAGTTGCTAAATGTTTCTCCATGGATGAGCGAGGTGTTGTCTTCTTCGAGAACCGTCTCGTGGTTCCCAAGAAACAACATCTATGCTAGTTGATCCTTAAGGAAGCTCATGAATCCCCTCTCACCATTCATCCCGGTAGTACTAAAATGTATCAAGACCTACGCCAGAGGTTTTGGTGGACTAGGATGAAAAGAGAAATCGCTCAATACATTGCTAGCTGTGACGTCTGTCGTCGTGTTAAAGCAGAGCACCAACGGCCTGCTGGCACCCTTCAACCTTTGGCTATTCCCGAGTGGAAATGGGATAAAATCAGTATGGATTTCATCACTGGGTTTCCCAGGACCAAGAGAGGGAATAATGCCATCTTCGTCGTGATCGACCGTCTTTCCAAAGTAGCCCATTTCCTACCTGTTCGTGAGAGTATCACCGCTAGCCAGCTAGCCGATTTATACATCTCCCGAATAGTGTCTCTTCATGGTGTTCCATTGGAAATTAACTCAGACCGTGGGAGTCTCTTCACCTCTCGATTTTGGGAAAGTTTCCAAAATGCTATGGGAACTCGTCTCTCTTTTAGTACCGCCTTCCATCCTCAATCAAGTGGTCAAGTAGAGCGAGTCAATCAAATTCTGGAAGATATGCTCCGAGCTTCTGTCATCTCGTTCGGAATGAGTTGGGAGAAATGCCTTCCATTCGCGGAGTTTGCTTATAACAATAGTTATCAAGCTAGCTTAGGCAGGGCTCCTTTTGAAGTTCTCTATGGACAAAAATGTCGAACGCCTCTTAACTGGTCAGAAACTGGGGAAAGACAACTCTTTGGCCCGGATATGATTCAGGAAGCAGAAGAGCAGGTTCGCGTTATTCGTGAGAAATTGAAAACAGCCCAATCTCGTCAAAAGAGTCAATATGATCGTAAACATAAGCCTATTACTTATGAAGTCGATGAGAAGGCTTACCTTCGGGTTACTCCGTTAAAGGGAACCCATCGTTTCGGTATCAAAGGCAAATTGGCTCCTTGTTACATTGGACCCTTTCGCATTCTTGCCAAACGAGAAGTTGCCTACCAATTGGAACTACCTTTGCATCCAGAGTTCACGATGTCTTCCACGTTTCTCAACTCAGGCGTTGCTTCGCGGATCCTATCCGTGGAGTGGACCACGAAACGCTTGATCTATAAGATAACCTCTCATATCGGGAATATCTTGTTCGTATCCTTGATCAAGCCGAGCGTACCACTCGACGTCGTAATATCAAGTTTCTCAAGGTTCAATGGTCACACCATTCCTAGAAAGAAGCCACTTGGGAAAGGGAGGATCGTCTTCGACTCGAGTACCCCACCTTCTTCCCGGAGGATCCTAAATCACGGGACGAGATTCTTTTGAGTGGGGGTGAGTTGTCACACCCTAGTTAGTTCAAGCATTAGAGTGTGCATCATGTTTAAATTCCTCTTAAATTTGAAATGGGGAAGGCAGAACCCCCAACACCCCCCCTGGAAACAACTAGGGTTTACTAAAATTATTTTCAATGAACCTGAAATGCCCTTCTAAAAAGTTCACTCTCTTTGTCTTGGGTTAGAACCTCTGGCAAAATTGGTGCACAATTTTCTAGGTCAACAGAAGGTCATTGAATTAAATCATAAGTATTTGATTTTGGGCATTTAAATGCTATAAAATAATTTAAATGCTCAAATAATTCTGGAAATAAATGTTTGCTATTGGAAATATTCTAAACAGAGCCCACAATTATTTTCAGGATTTTTGGAAACGTTTTAGTATTTTTTAATAAAGCCCAACAGTTGCAGAAAAAAATAGAAAACAGAAACAAATAAGAAAAAGAGAGAGAGGGAAACCACCTGGGCCTCACCTGTGCTGGCCCAGCCCACCTGGCTCAGCCCAGCCGACTGGCCTTGCCAGTCCTCCTCCTCCTCCCGCCAGGAGGACGAGGATCGCGTGGCCGGCGCCCGCGGCCACACGCCGGCCACCTCCTGCTTCTGCCGACGCCCTGGAGGCGTCCAGGGGTGCCACGCTGACCCCCACGTTCCCCTCTCTTGCTCCCTCACTCTCCTGCTCATCTTCCTCACCCTCTCCCGCGATAGCCGAGCGCGATCCTCATTGCCGTTCGCCGTAGTCGTCACCAGAGCCACCCCCTCGCCCCTCCGACAAGCCCATTAGCTCCACGTTGCCGTCCTCGACCTCCTCGTCGACTCACGCGACGCCGGACGTCTCCAAGCGCCTCCCCGACGCCTTCTTCTTCCTCAGTCTGCTGAGATCACCGGCAATGCCCCGACGACGTCCGACCTCCCCCGAGCCCGCTGAGACGCGTTCTGCAACCGCCGTGAGCTCCTCTATCGATCCCCCCTCTTCCCTGCTTTGTTTGCTCGCCATAGACGTTGCCCCCTTTCTCACCGTAGCACGCCGCCGCACGAGCTCGACATCGGCGTCACTCCGGTGGCCATTTGGTCAAGCGCGGGTGCCTAACGCACTCACCGCACCTCGTAGCGCCTCGCTAGAACGTCTGTTTCCCCCCTAGCTTGCTGCAGCAGCAAAACCACCAACGGCCGAGCTCCGGCCGCCGCCACGAGCTCGATTCCAGCGAGTTCGCTCCACCCCAGCTCCTCCCACTTGCCCCACTAGATGCGCGCGAGCCCCAGCTATGCGTAGGACCAAACCGCGGTCGATTTGGTCGCCTGTGGGCGATTTTCGAAGCTCTCTGCCATCTCGGCCTCGCCGGCGACTCAACGCCGGCGGGATTAACCCCGCTGACCAGGGGTTTGACCCCAGTTTGACTCCGCCTGAGACACTGATAGGTGGGGCCGGCTCCTAACTAATTTAGATTAGTTTAAATTAGAGCTAATCACTTTGTTAGAGGTTAATGACGGCGTTAACTACCCCTCTCTCACTGACATGTGGGCCCAGAGCCTACTTAACCCAGTTTAGTGCTAACTAAACACTAACCAACTATGTTAGTTAGCTGAGAGACTGACAGAAGGGGCCTACCAGTTAGGTTTGACCTGGGCTGGCGCCTTTGACCCGCTGACGTCACAGTGACGCAGTGCTGACGCATTAATTCAATTACTGGATTTATTGATTAATAGGAAATTCTAGAAAATAGTCAAAACTTCTAAAAATCATAGAAAATCAACCATAGCTCCAAATGCAAAGATTTATATATGAAAAATGATCAGAAAAATTCAATCTATCCATCCGTAATGGTTTCATGCATGACAAAACAAGTTAACCTTGCTGTTTAAGCAGAATAAGGTAATGCACTAATAAGGCCATGTTTAATGAGCTAATATTTGAATCTTTGATTCAAATGAGTTCATTCCCTTCTGTTTTAGCTTGCATTAGGCCAAGACACTTTCATCTTGCCATGTCATAGCATGCATCATATTGTTGCATATTGCCATGTGTTGATTATGTTCAGTGTGTCTTTCGTGGTAGGTTCTGCCTCCGAGGATAACCCCGAGTATCCGTCTGAAGGGCAGTACCCTACTACCTCTACAACAGGCAAGCAACCCATTGATCATTCCGATACAACCCATGTTCCCGCTTTTGCTCTTGTTTACTGCATTAAGACAATGCGTTTCAAACTGCTGTGTGCTATGGTAGTTGAACCCTTATCCTCTGCATGACCTGTCATTGCCACAGTAACTAGATGAAACCCACTAGCATGTGTAGGAGTTGATTGAGCCATGTATGTGATTCCTACTTTGCTATGCCTGCTATGCTTAGAGTTGTGTCTGGTCTGGTTCATCCGGGTGATGGGCTAGAGTGAAATGATTACGTCGGTAACGTGAGGGTTGTGCGGAACATGTTTTGGTAAAGGTATCAATGACAGGCCATGTAGGAGTACATGGTGGGTTGTTTCATTGAGGCCGTCCCTAAGAACTGAGATCTGTATGTGTGATTTAAGATTCAGCTACTACCATGCATTGGGATCCTTAATTGACCCTCTCGGCTTCTTAAATACCTTAGTACTCTGTCCAGGAGTTGCAAATAGTTTTTGGTGTTGTAGGTTATGTGTTGGCGGCCGCGTGTAGCGCTGACCCTAGGGGTGGGCTATGTTGCGATAGATACACCGTGGCACGATGTACCGAGTCACCCGTTTGGTGTCTCGGGAACCCTGTTCACATCGTTCGGGGCCGTATGTGGAAACCTCGGCCGGACTCCCTGCGGATGGAACCTGGATAGGCGATGAACCTGGACTAGAGGCTTGAGTGTTTAGGTAGGCCGTGGCCGACACGCTCGTTGGGCCTCCGCTTGAAGGTTGCCGAGTACATGTCGTGTAAATGGCGGTAAGTGGTGAAAGCGTGTATGACGAAGTACACCCCTGCAGGGTATAAAACTATTCGAATAGTCGTGTCCACGGTAAAGGACTACTTGGTTGCCTATACAGTTCATAGACAAGTTAATGGATACTACAAAAAGACTCAAGATAAGTGTGAGTACCGAGGATGGCCCTCTCGTAGGATGACGAGGGAGGATCCCCGGTGGAGTATTGTGTTGGTGAGTAGTGGACTCGTGTGCGAAAACTATTTTACTAGTGGAGTTCCATAGGATAGCTTAGCCAAGAGTCAAAGCTGGCTTGCTGCAATGACCCCACCACCTTCTTGAGAATAAGCATGTATAGTAGGTTCTAATTTAGAATAGAATGAGGTCTAATGTAAGACTTGCTGAGTACCTTTGTACTCATGTTTGCTTAATTACTGTTTTCAGACGACAACATCGCCCCCTCTGATGGGTTCTACGTAGACCTTGACATCGACGAGTGACTAGCCACCCAGGTGGTGATCCTGGCCATGGAGGGCCCTATGTAGATAGACAGGCTTCGAGAAGCCTTCTTTCTTTCTAGTGTCTGTACTCAGACTAGTTGCTTCCGCATGTGCTTGTATGATTGTATGACTTGAGTGTCGGGTCATGTGACCCCTATCTGTATGAACATGTTATGTATGGCTCTCTAGAGCCTTTAAATAAAGTACTTGAGTTGTAGAGTTTTGTTGTGATGCCATGTTGTATGTACTCATATCGGGCATATTGTGTGTATGATTGAAATTCTTGGTATGAGTGGGATCCGACAATCTAGTTGTTTATCCTTGGCAGCCTTTCTTATGGGGAAATGTAGTCTAGTGTTCCTCGAGCCATAGTAGTCCGCTACAGCCCAGTTCACTGGAGTCCTGCTAGCCCAGCACTACTGTTCAGGACACTTGACTGGCCGGCATTCGTTTCACTTCGTTCCTATGTCTGTCCCTTCGGGGAAATGTCACGCGGTGATATCCGGAGTCCTGCCTAGCCTGCTACAGCCCGGGTTCCCCGGAGTCCTGTTAGCCCAGTGCTACAGCCCGAAATCACTCGCTGATGACCGACATGCTCGATGTGATTCATGTATTCATGTCTCCATAGGTCTGTGCCGCTTTGGGTTCACGACTAGCCATGTCGGCCCGGGTTCTCTGTCATATGGATGCTAGCGACACTATCATATACGTGAGCCAAAAGGCGCAAATGGTCCCAGGCCATGGTAAGGCGACACCCGTGGGATACCGTGCGTGAGGCTGCAAAGTGATATGAGGTGTTACCGGCTAGATCGATGTGGCTTGGAATCGGGGTCCTGACACAAGACATGATTCGGAGCCGATGCATATAATGCTATAAGTTCGGGGTGCCGCACTTGTTAAAGTGTTCGGGCTTCACACACCATATTGAGGGGTACTAAAGCCCCTGGCGTATTGTCCGTACCAAAGTGTATGGTTGCAACGTGTCGTTAATGAACATATATTTGTAAAAAAGGGTAATGCAAAGATAGACAGAAGCTATGCATTGTTTATAAAAAAAGTCTGCGATAAAGGCAGAACGATACAAATAACGCGATAAGCAAAAGGTTGGACTATTTAACATGTCCGTTCCAGGGGCAGGCTGCGGAATTGTATGCGAAACAGGTATACTGCTCGTGATAGAGACCAGCTGGGAGTTCCATAATGCGGCATGGCTTGTCTGCTTCCCTGGTTCTTGTATCGTTTGTGTGGCAATTGTACTGCAGGACAGGCCTTCCGAAGAATGGAGTCCTGAAAATAAGAGAAAATTAAAAAAATCGGCAGCCCCTAGTGCGGTTTAAGCCGTGTTTTGGGTGTGCCGTGATGGTGCCCCTCCCCCTATGCCCATGGTATTTCAATAGCGTAGTTATGTACGCGAAGCACTGATTTCGCATTTTCACGAGGGCTGGGGTTGGGGCCGCATTGCTACGCCTGCTCGGAACGTGCCAGGCGGTCTTGTTATAGGTTACTCCGGGGGCGCTTGACGGTGTCCAGACGTTTAATGGCCGGACTGGGGAACTGCCTTGAGAGGCTACTTTGTACTTCCGCTGCGAGGGCCGCCATGCGCTCCTCCGTTCGGAGGGAGCGTTCGGTGTTTCTGTTGACCATAATTACTCCTCGAGCGCCTGGCATCTTGAGCTTAAGGTATGCGTAGTGCGGTACCGCATTGAACTTGGCGAATGTGGTTCGCCCGAGCAGTGCGTCATAACCACTGCGGAACGGGACTATGTCGAAGATTAACTCCTCGCTTCAGAAATTATCCGGAGATCCGAAGACCACTTCAAGTGTAACTGAGCCTCTACAGTTGGCCTCCACACCTGGTATGACGCCTTTAAAGGTCGTTTTGGTGGGCTTAATCCTTGAGGGATCTATGCCCATTTTCCGCACTGTATCCTGGTAAAGCAGGTTCAGGCTGCTGCCGCCGTCCATAAGGACTCTAGTGAGATGAAATCCGTCAATGATTGGGTCTAGAACAATGCGGCGAATCCGCCATGAGGATGCTAGTGGGCTGGTCCCTTCGATCAAAGGTGATCGGGCAAGAAGACCATGGGTTGAACTTTGGGGCGACTGGCTCCATCGCATATACGTCCCTTAACGCACGCTTCCGCTCCCTCTTGGGGATGTGGGTTGCGTATATCATGTTCACCGTCCACACTTGTGGGGGAAAACCCTTCTGTCCATTGTTGTTCGGCGGTCGGGGCTCTTCGTCGTCATCGCTATGCAGCCCCTTGTCTTTATTTTCGGCATTTAACTTGCCTGCCTGCTTGAATACCCAACAATCCATGTTGGTGTGATTGGCTGGCCTTTCAGGGGTGCCATGTATCTGGCACAAGCGGTCGAGTATTCGGTCCAAACTGGACGGGCCCTGAGTATTTCTTTTGAATGGCTTTTTCCGCTGACCGGATTTATAGCCTCTGAATCCGGCATTAACTGTCGTATCCTCAGCATTGTTGCTGTTGATGCGGCGCTTTTGCTTGTTGCGACGCGACCTGCCACTACTGTCTCTGGTATCTGAATTACCAGGGTTCTTGGTCATATTGTTGCTACGAGCAAGCCAGCTATGTTCTCCCGCACAAAAGCGGGTCATGAGTGTCGTGAGGGCTGCCATAGATTTCGGCTTTTCCTGTCCAAGGTGTCGGGCGAGCCACTCGTCACGGATATTGTGCTTGAAGGTTGCTAGGGCCTTTGCGTCCGGACAGTCGACTATTTGATTTTTCTTTGTTAGGAACCGTGTCCAGAATTGCCTGGCCGATTCCTCTGGCTGCTGAATTATGTGGCTTAGGTCATTAGCGTCTGGTGGTCGCACATAAGTGCCCTAGAAATTGTCGAGGAATGCGGCTTCCAGGTCCTCCCAACAACCGATTGATTCTGCTGGCAAGCTATTGAGCCAATGCCGAGATGGTCCCTTAAGTTTGAGTGGGAGGTATTTGGTGGCGTGTAGATCATCGCCGCGGGCCATGTGGATATGAAGGAGATAATCCTCGATCCATACCGCAGGGTCTGTTGTGCCATCGTATGATTCGATGTTCACGGGTTTGAAACCCTCAGGGATTTGATGATCCATTACTTCATCTGTGAAGCATAGTGGGTGTGCGGCGCCTCTGTATTGGGCAATATCACGGCGTAGCTCAAATGAGCTTTGTCTGCTGTGTTCGGCCCTACAGGATTTGCTGTATCTGGCGTGACGATTATTGTCTTGAGCCATGGGGCGCCCACGTGATCTGTAGATCGATCTTGTTTGCCTTGCCTTGTCCTCCAATATATCTCGCGGGTCTGGCGCATTTTCCCGTGCCTTGGTATGTTTTGAGCGGCGCCTGGGTGCGGCTTGAGTGGAGGGCCGAGAGGCCTCTCTGTCGCGGCCGTGAGGTGGTCGGTCTGCCGTATCATGTGCTGGTGATGTAGCTTTAGGTGCTTCCTCCTCTGATCGGGGTAGCAACCTGCGCTTTGGGTAGCTCTTGGAGGGGCGTTCGAGTTCATACTCTTCGGCCGCAAGGACTTTGGTCCATCTGTCGGCTAGCAAATCTTGATCAGCTCTAAGCTGTTGCTGTTTTTTCTTGAGGCTGCTTGCCGTGGCCATAAGCCTACGTTGAAAACACTCTTGCTCGACAGGATCCTCTGGCACGATGAATTCATCGTCGTCGAGGCTTGCCTCGTCTTCGGAGGGAGGCATATAATTATCGTCCTCGACCTCTCTGTCTGTCGCTCTCTCATGAGGGCTGGCTTCTCCATCCTCCTATGCTGAATCTTGCTGGAGGGGGTTTTCTTCGGCACTCTCCGGAGTATTATTATCTCCCGTGCCGGAATCACTGTTTTTGCTTTGGCGGGATTTTGAGCAGCGCCGCTGACGCTGGCGCTTAGGCTGTTTCTTGGAGGGGTCATCCTCCGTTGTTCCATCGCCATCTCCCTCTTTTGGCGTGTCCACCATGTATATGTCATATGACGAGGTGGCTTTCAAGTGCCCTATAGGCGCTGGTTCTTGATCGTCTCCTACATCGGCGTCCATACCATCGATGTCTTCGGAGTCAAAGTCGAGCATGTCGGTTAAATCGTCGACAGTGGCTACAAAGTGGGTGGTGGGTGGGCTTTGAATTTCTTCATCGTCCGTATCCCAACCTTGCTGACCGTAGTCCGGCCAGGGCTCTCCTGATAAAGAGAGAGATTTTAGTGACTTTAGAATGTCACCGAAGGGCGAGTGCTGAAAGATGTCCGCGGCGGTGAACTCCATGATCGGCGCCCAATCGGATTCGATCGGCGGGGGCGCGGAGGGCTCGTAGTCCGGAGAGGAGTCCGACCCCTCGGAGTCACGGGCCTTGCGGAGTGCGGGGCTGGTGTTCGGCTCGATCACCGTTGGGATTGCAGCCCCCGAGGCGGCGTCCAGCCACCCATCCTCGATCGGCACAGTTGGCTCCGAATTAAGGGTCGGAGCCAACGCGAGTGCGGCCTCCAGGGCACTGTTCGGTGGAAGAGCTAGATCATGCCCATCGTGACAGTGCGGCGCGCTCAGTTGTGGCTCAAATCTGTCGAAGATCAAGTCCCCGCGGATGTCAGCCGTGTAGTTTAAACTTCCAAACCTAACCTGATGGCCAGGGGCGTAGCTTTGGATCTGCTCCAGATGGCCAAGTGAATTGGCCCGCAGTGCGAAGCCGCCAAAGATGAAGATCTGTCCGGGGAGAAAAGTCTCACCCTAGACTGCATCGCTATTGATGATCAGAGGAGCCATCGGGCCTAAAAAGTGACGACACAGAGGAACTCTCAATGAAAGCACCAATGTCGGTGTCAAAACCGGCGGATCTCGGGTAGGGGGTCCCGAACTGTGCGTCTAGGCGGATGGTAACAGGAGGCAGGGGACATGATGTTTTACCCAGGTTCGGGCCCTCTTGATGGAGGTAAAACCCTACGTCCTGCTTGATTAATATTGATGATATGGGTAGTACAAGAGTAGATCTACCACGAGATCAAGGAGGCTAAACCCTAGAAGCTAGCCTATGGTATGATTATTATGTTGTCCTACGGACTAAAACCCTCCGGTTTATATAGACACCGGAGACGGTTAGGGTTACACAGAGTCGGTTACAATGGTAGGAGATCTACATATCCGTATCTCCAAGCTTGCCTTCCACGCCAAGGAAAGTCCCTTCCGGACACGGGACGAAGTCTTCAATCTTGTATCTTCATAGTCCAGGAGTCCGGCTGAAGGTATAGTCCGGCTATCTGGACACCCCCTAATCCAGGACTCACTCAAGGGGTGTGGTGTACCGCAAAACAGAGGAAACGGACTTGTGTTGGAGCGTTACGGTCGAAACGGGGGTCTTGTTGATCGGGAGGGGTGTGGCGTACCGCAAAACGGAGGAAACGGACTTGCGTTGGAGCGCTACGGTCGAAACGGGGGTCCTGTTCATCAGGAGGGGTGTGGCGTACCGCAAAACGGGACTCCACGGGATACTGTTCATCTCCACCGTCGACCCCCTCCAGCCTCCACGAGGTACTGTTCATCCACCGTCGACCTCCTCCCGCCTCCACCTGCGACTGTTCATCCATTGGCTCCTGTTCATCCAGCCTCCACCGTGCGCTACTACACCGGCTACTGTTCAACCACCCCTCCACCGGCTACTGTTCAACCACCCCTCCACCGTCTACTGTTCATCTAGCCCTCCACACCATGGGGTCCTATTCAACCACCCTCCACGGGCACCCCTCTACCGTCTACTATTCATCCAGCCCTCCACACCACGGGGTCCTGTTCATCCACCCCTCCACGGGCACCCCTCCACCGTCTATTGTTCGTCCAGCCCTCCACCACACCACGGGGTCCTGTTCATCCAGAGGCCACGCCACCTGTCGTGGTTTTGTCACGGAAGATGCCCTCATGAAAGGACTTAGTCGTGGAGCCATCGCAACGGGTTAGCTTGAAGGGGTTAAAGCGGACACAGGGATGCAAGAGGGTTTATACTAGTTCGGCCCCTTCGATGAAGGTAAAAGCCTATGTCTAGTTGTGATGGAATTGATGGGGTTTCAATGACTAGGGAGCAAACAAGCTTCGCCTAAGTCTCGAGTTGTTGTCTGTCGTCCTGAACCGCCGCCTGGTCGTCCCCTTATATCCACGGGTGACGCCCGTCGGGTCATAGAATCCCAACACCAGTTCATATTCGTATCCGGGTTGGCCTCTCCTTATTCCTAACTTACAGCACAAGTTTACATACAAATGCCGGTTTACGGCTACAAATCTTAAGCCGACTACGGGCCTTGGGCCCTCATCTATCTTCTTGGGCTTTAACACTCTTGGACTACTGATGAAGTTAACCCGGCCCAAATAGGCCGGTTTACGCCCAGTAGTAATATCCCCAACATTAGGCCCCAGATTGATTTGAACGGGTTCATGTCAATCCTTCGCAAAAATATTCATCTTCAACATCTTCTTGTAGTTGTTGAACTGTTGTGATGTCATCTTCTCCAGTTGCTATAAACCGGAATGACATCATTTGTCATAAAGAAAGTATCCATGATATCTCCTTGTTTAATAAATCCACAACACCCGAGGCAACAGCTCCACTTCCAAAATTCGCGGTTCCTTGATTCATGCGCCTGACACATGTCTTTTTGCCTTATAAATAGGACTGAAGGGTCATTTCTTTTCTCCCCTTCGTACCCTTCCTCTTCGTCTTCCTCGCATCGCCAGTCTTAGAGCTCCGCCGCCGTCGTCGTCTTCTGCATCGACCTTGGCCGCTGCATCAACCTGAATGCGCCAGAAAACCGCGGTGACCTTCCGCGTCTTCCTCAGCCCTGGTAGGTCTTCTGCTCTTCTCAGCATAGATCTATTCTAGGGTTTCGTGTTCTTGCAGTGTTCATCATCTGTTCATATTCATATACTAGCTCCTGGACGCATCTGTGAACCCCTGTTCTGTGTAGCGGCAACTTTTATTATCCGCCTTTAGTTTCACGCCCAAAACCATAGATCTGATATATACTTCTGCCCATTGATTCAATATCGTTCTACTTTGAGCTTTTGAATATTTTCCTTCTTTTCTGAACTTGCTTCAGATCCAATGTTGTAGAGAAATCTTTGTGAAACCTATTTCTGTATATTTATCCATCCGCAATCTCAACTGCTTCAATGCTTAGATCAGGCGGTTTAACTTGGTGTAGAAAAAATTAACAAACCGGCATATACCATTAGTCCCCTTGTTGAACCGCCGGAACTCTTTGGCCAGATGCTTCATAGAACTCCGGTTTAGATATAGCTGTCTCCGGTTTAACGTTGTATATACCAGTATACATTTATCCAACACATTCTTGAACCAAAATCACTTATTTTGTAGATTTCATCATGGCCAAGCAAGTATATGAGTGCAACTGGGTCCCTTCTCGCGTCACAGAAACTCAATTGAACAATTTAGTCCTAACCGGCGCTTTAAGCAGCAAAGACAATATCCATTGGAGGGTCCCTGGTAAAGAATGTCCTCCCACACCTCAAGAGGGAGAAGTCGCCATTTTCGCAGATCACTTAGCCTGGGGCTTTAATCCGCCAGGTTCTAAATTTTACCGGGATGTCTTAGCCAATTTTCAACTCCGCCCGCAAGACACTGGCCCCAACTCTGTTACCAACATATATCACTTCCAAGTGCTTTGTGAGGTGTTCTTTCAAGAGGAACCCACAGTTGAGTTGTTCAGAGACTGCTTCCATCTAAACCGCCGCACAGAGTTTACTGACGGTTCCAATACGGAATTGGGTGGTGTGGCGATTCAGAAAAGAAAAGAGGTCACTTACCCTCACGCTAAACTACACAGCCACCCCAAAGAGTGGAATCACACATGGTTCTACTGCAAAGACACCTCCCCTGCTGATGAAAATCCTTTGTCTGGCTTTCGTCCGGAGCGGCTTAGCAATACACACCCTTTTCCGCAAAGGTTAACTGCCAAGGAGAGAAGTAAATACACTCCTCAACTGTCCAAGCTCAGAGCCTTCATGGCCAACGGTTTAATAGGAGTTGATCTCGCTCGCTGTTGGATATCGTGGAGCATATTGCCCCTTAGTCAGCACTCCGGTTTGATGTGCGAGTATACTGGCAGTGTCGATGACCCACTGCGACATGTTAACATCCAGCTCACCGACAAAGAAGTCACAGAAGCTGTGAAGAAAATGTTGAACGAACCGGAACACATCTGTGCCCGAACTGGCCTGCTTCCCTTCTGTGCCACCAACAAACCGCCAGCTGTAAGATTTTGATTTTACTTTTTACTGAACCGGTCATTGCTATATCTGTCCATCCTTTAATATCAACATCTGTTTAAACAGGGCGGTGATCCATTTTGGAGCAAGAAGCTTCCACAGGAGAAACCAGAAAAACCAGACAAACCGGAAAGACCACTCCGGCCAAAGACTAAAGTCGTGAAGAGGCCTGCTCATAAGAAGAAAACCACTGCATCTTCTGATCCGGCCGCTGATGATGATGTGGGTAATCCGGACCTTGAGGTAGAGCTTGATTCACTTGGCTTATTTTTCACACGCCTTATTGATGATGATATTTGTGAGGATGATGCCGAAACCAGCCATGTTAATGTTGCAGAGGTAATTACTCTCTCTTCCGATTCAAACCCTTTGCCTTCGCTAAAAATCCGTCAGGCAAACCGGAAGGTTAAATTTTCTTGTCCTCTTGCTTACTTGGATCCCAAATTTCTTATGAAGACCCAACAGCATGAAGCTCGCCGCACAACCCGGCACAGCGGCCAGGTAGTTACCTCCACCGGTTTACTGAATAGTCCGGTTCGGAAACGCCGTTCAGAGGTCTCTAAATTGCTTGTCAGTGCTTGTCCTAAAGCGGGCTGTTTTCATCAACCTCTTAATCCATCTGACTCCGATTATCAGGTTACTTCCCATTCATCTTCTGGCGAATCATCGGCTACTCAGTTGCCACCGCTCAAAACGGTGCTTGGGTAATCTATACTTATCATAACATTTCTGGTGCATCACTGTGTACCATATGTTGTATTTAACTTTATCACTTCTTTCAGAGCAAAGCCTAGGCCGAGCAAGAAGGCCCGCCTGGATAAAGCAGCCGAGGAGGACGCCGCCCCTGAACCGGATAAAACACCAGATCTTGAAGCGGCTATTCGTGAAGATATACCAAATGACCCACCACATCAAGATGACGACTTTATTGCTGAAGAAAGGCCTATTGACACCTCAGGCCCTGTCGACCAGCCCACAAGCCCCATCCGGGTTGAGAGATCCACCAGTCCATCCCAGCCTGCTGACAAACCGAATGCCCCAGTGCAAACCGGTGATGCTAAGGATGATGATGTTGTGATTACTGGCATTGGCTGTACAGAGCCAAGCAATCCTGTCGCCTTATCCAAGCATACTGCCAAAGAAGAATTTGCTGCCATGGGCAAAGGCAAGTGGAATGTTGATTTGGCGACTTATGTTGCTCTGAATGCCCAAGATCTTCATTCTGGCTACCTGAACCGGCTGTATACCAGCCGTGATTATGAAGCTGGTCTGGTGAATATGATGAAAGAAAAATTTGAGGTAACTTCCATATGCTTTTTCCTTCTTGGATATTTCAATATTGTTAATTCTCCTAGCCCCCAAGGGCCGGTTTAGAATCTTCATTCAAGCCGGGACTTGCTAACGTAAATCTTAATGCTTCAGAATTCACTGATGTAGCCCCCAAGGGCCGGTTCAACTTAATGTAGTTAAACCGGGACTTTAAGTAATTGACATCGCAGCATCGGATTTTATTCGAGCAAATAGCCATTAGCCCCCAAGTGCCAAGTTGAATACTTGTATTGATCTTGGAACTTTATAATCAATTGAAAGATGAAGATCAAATATGCATTAGCCCCCAAGTGCCAAGTGCATAACTTGTTATGTGGTTGGTACTTCAATTCTTGCACCGCTTTCTGAATCGTATAACTGTCTGTATGCAGGCTGAGCTGAAGACAAAAGAAAACCAAGTCGCCGATCTCCAAGAAAATCTAAAGTCCCAACAAGCTGAAACCTCAAAAGCTAAAGAGGAGTTGACCAGCGCTTTAAGCGTCATGGAACAGCTTAAGGAGGACTTCAAGAAAGAGCGGGCGGACTGGGCCACTGAGAAGGCCGCTTTGACTAAGCGAGTTGAAAATGCCGAAGCCGCACTTAAACCGGTGGTAGATGAACTGACCAGCGTAAAGCGTCAAGTGCATGCCATGATTGCCGCCATCTTTGGTAAGCTTCCTTGACTTCTGTAGTAACTCGGCCTTCTTATGACGTGTCCGGTTTGTGAATCCTTTGTAATGTTGTAGGGACACGCATTGGTCACTTGGGGTCAGATGTGCGGAAGAAGTTGAAAGCTGCCTATACATTGATAGAGCAATTGTATACTGGCGCGCAGCGGATCATCTCAACTGCTTCCCACAACAACCTGGCGCCCACCTTGATCCAAGACACCCTGAAAAGACTATCTATGCTTCCTGCCCGGGTTGAAGAGCTGAAAAAATCTGCTGCTCGAACCGGTGCTATCAATGCCTTAATCTGGGCAAAAGCGTGGGTGCCGGATTTTGATCCTGTTGAAGCGGCTCAAGGCTACCCTCACTTGAAGGAAAATGGCTCAGAGTTCAATGAGGAGGACCTGAGGGCAATAAACCGGGAGGTGCGCCCTCTAGCTTGTCAATTGGTGGAAGAGGCAGACTTGTCTCATTATCAAGCCCAATATGACAACCAGAACAAATGAGTGGTTGCACCAATTCCTGAAGCGGAGAATCTGATCCCTCCAATCCGTAAGCATACCTATGCTCCTGATATTGAACCGTCGTTACTGATCCATGATGAAGCTGTCTTTCAAGCCTTAATGGGAATCGACTGGACAACTGTTGATTTCCAGCCACTGGGTAGGGAAGCAGAAGCTGAAGCGGCGCAAGATGACCCGCAACCATCAGACCAAGTCGGCGATGAAGCTTGAACTGGAGGCCAGTTTAACTTGATGGTCTTTTATATTCTGCCAAAAAAACAATGATCTTATTTGGGCACCATGTTGCCTTGTAATAGGATAGGCAATACTCTTGCTTTTGAGATGCCTTCGTGCATAGGTACTGGTACTTACACCTCGTTTGAATGATCAAAACCTTCAATCTATTTTTCCTGCAATCACAAAATCTTAAACTGCCAAGGCGGTTGTACCGCCAGCCGGATTATGATCTTTGTATATATATGCAATGAAATTTAGGTATACGATCAAATCTTGTGATACAAAATACCTGCCATCGTTGGGCATGAAGTTGGCATTGCCAATCTTGAAACGGAGGTATATAAACCTGTACCGTCGAAGGAGAAAGTAGCTCCTGTGTATGTAATGCCGGTTTACCATGTAAACCGTGCCGGGTTATGATAAACACCGTGTTTTTTCGAGATGTGAATAGAAAATCAACCCGAGCAAATAGTCTCCGGATTAAAAATGGACCGTGTTCCGTCAATTGACAGTTTGAACCGGTTTAAAACTTTGTCGGTTTAAAAAATGCAATAAAAAGAAAGAAATATCTATCAAAGAAAATTGTGAAGCAAAGGCAATGATAAAACCGTTTGCAAAAAGAGGCTTATTTGAGCCGATCAGATGGCGTTACCATGGTCGGACACGACCAAGCTCCCGATAGGCGTAGCTATGGTTCAAGTCAGCCAGGTCCCCAAATGAAACCGTGGCATTTATGCCGATCAAGAGGCATGGCAATGGTTCGGGTTCGACCAAGCCCCCAAGTGATTTTGTGGCCTTAGGCCGATCAAGAGGCGTGACTGGTTCAGACTTGACCATGTCCCCAAGTGATCTGGTGGCTTTCGCCTATCAAAAGGTGTTGCATTGGTTCGGATACGACCAAGCCCCCAAGTGATATTTAAAAAGTAAATTCAAGGGGTAAACCGGAGGCCGCTTTAAGACAGAACAACTCCGTGTAACCACACATGATGTGAAAGAACAGATACCCCGCTTTAGCTGAGGTTCCGGTTTATTATATTAATCATAATATATACATTGTCATAACATGTACATAAGTAGAGCCAATGGCTCAGGTATATTAAGGCCGAAGATGAGCTATGTTCCACGGCCTGTTGGTCTCCTCCTCTGATGTACGTGAGTCTTTATGCTCTCGAATATCGATCAGATAGTATGACCCGTTGTGCAGATTCTTGCTGACCACGAAAGGCCCCTCCCAAGGTGGGGATAACTTATGCATATCAGTCTGATCTTGGATGAGCCGAAGCACCAAATCTCCTTCTTGAAAGGTTCTGGTTCTGATTCGGCGACTGTGATAACGACGAAGATCCTGTTGGTAAATCGCCGAGCGGGCGGCTGCTATATCACGCTCTTCATCCAACAGGTCCAAAGCATCTTGCCGTGCTGTCTCGTTGTTCGCTTCAACATAAGGCGCCACACGAGGTGAGTCATGACGGATATCACTGGGGAGAACCGCCTCCGCTCCATAGACCATGAAGAACGGTGTCTATCCTGCTGATCTGTTGGGTGTGGTATTGATGCTCCATAACACAGATGGTAACTCTTCTACCCAACAACCCGGTGTTCTCTGCAAAGGAACCATAAGTCGGGGTTTGATGCCTCGCAAGATCTCTTGATTAGCCCTTTCTGCTTGACCATTAGACTGTGGGTGCGCTACTGATGAAACGTCAAGCCGGATGTGCTCACGTTCGCAGAACTCCTTCATGGCACCCTTGGACAAATTGGTACCATTATCTGTGATGATACTATGTGGAAAGCCAAACCGGAAAATCACTTTTTTGATGAACTGAACCGCCGTGGCCGCATCACACTTGCCAACAGGTTCTGCCTCCACCCACTTTGTAAACTTGTCAACCGCCACCAGGAGGTGGGTCTTCTTATCTTTGGACCTTTTGAAAGGCCCAACCATATCCAGCCCCCAAGCCGCAAACGGCCAAGTAATTGGAATCATTCTCAATTCTTGAGCCGGCACATGAGCATGTCTTGAAAACTTTTGGCAACCATCACATCGTCTGACCAGATCCTCCGCATCAGCATGAGCAGTTAACCAATAGAAGCCTTGGCGGAACGCTTTAGCCACCAAAGATTTTGAACCGACGTGGTGACCACAATTTCCTTCGTGGATCTCACGCAAAATTTCACAGCCTTCTTCAGGGGACACACAGCCACTACAAGAAATGTGTCAACTTGTGACCACCACTATTGGTCACTGAATGGTCACAAATTTCCATTTGTGACCTTTTTGTGACCAAAAACATAAGGTCAAAAGCTGGCCGTCATAAACTGACTATAGCGACCTTTCTTCTGGAATGGTCAAAGACGTTTATGACCAAAATACGTCTACGGTGGCGTTTTGGTCACTAGCAACCTCCCCAGGCCATATAGGCATCCAGCATGGCAATCTGACGTGGCACAAGATTCAGCCCGGTCCAATTCAATTTTCTACATGGGCCTAGCCCAACAATTCGGCATTTTTAATGTATTTTTTCTATCAATTTTTGATCAGCTTCATGGGCCAAGCCCAACATTGCAGCCTTTTTTATTGTTGGGTTGTGGCCTTTTTGTCTAAACGAATTTATTTTTTCTTTTTTTCCCAAAAGAAGGGTCCACTAGTCAGATGGGTCCCAGTTGTCAGGTTCTAGTAACATCATCAGTTGGTTGTAGCCTTTTCAGGCGCAATACAAAGGAATACAATTTTGACCATATATATTGTTGAGAAATTTTCATAATTTTGCTGTCAATGCAGCATGTACACAGGAATACAATTTTGCTATCAAAGCAACATTTCAAACGTACATCTTCATGACATCATACATAAAAACCAGCAATAAAAAGATTACAATATGCCATTTGGCTCAAATCACATAACATATGACATCCAGGTTCCAGCAACGAAAAAAGATAACCACCACATCATACCATCTTCACATTCAAAAAGAACAAACTATATGTCAAAAGAGAACTGAGCAGAAAATTGCCAATAAAAGAAAGAAGATAATATACTCTATAATTACTACAGATTTGCTCACTGGATACACACACACACACTTTGCATATACAGATTTGCTCCCCGCAAAAACAATTCTGAACAGTTGGCTATAATAATTTACGGCAAAGAAATTCCCAAAACAGAGAATGGTACATCTCGAAATTCCCCAAAAACAGAGGAAATGCGACATCCATGACAAGCTGTGGCATTACTAGAGGATTTGATTAAACCAACAAGTTGGAGTGTGTTGAATAGATAAAAGAAACTCAATTAATGGGGCAATGCAAAATCTTTACTCACTACCGCACGGCATTCACATGTGATTGAACCCTGCGGACACATACAAATTATCACTTGACCCGGTTATGGAATGAGCTGGTGCAAGAATGAGGTAATTCCTACTTTACGTTGGACTAACCAAACAGTGTCCTTTAGTATGTAAAACCTTCTGTTCTTCCAAAAGATTCAGTAGTGGGCTAAATTCTTTACTCACTACAGTTTCAACTATTCTATATGGAAAAAATTACCAGAAAATCTCTGCAGAGAACCATTACCACCAATCAGTTGCGACTCAATTCTTCTTTCTTGACCCAAATGCATTCTTTCAGGCCAAACAGAATTGAGCCTCCTAGCAAAATCTTCAACTTCCCTGTTTGTTCAGAAATGAAGCATGTCATTAATTCGCACGAGGGCTTTTGTACAGGAATATGAGCTGTAAATTCGTTATAGCATTTTTAATATACATAATAATAGAATAATCAAACATAAACAGCAGTGAGCCCAAGTATAGCAAATAGATCTTCTGCATAGAACACTACATCTTAGAAAAGAGAACTAGGGTAGGAGAGGGAGTCGCTCACCGATGAGCTTGTGGTTGCTGCCATACATAGCTGCCGTCACGCCGGTCACCGTGCGCAAGAGCAGAGCACCGTTGCACCGGTGACACACACCGTGCGCAAGAGCAGAGCACCTGCTGCATCCAAATCCAAACCGAACAAAAATTAGGAATGGTTGCAGCCATGCTTTTTAAGGCACACAATACATCAGTTCAGATTGCTGTCATTGAGAGACACAGAGACCAGACAAAATAGTGGACTATTTAACCCTGTAATAAAGAAGCAAAATCTCACAAGACAGTGAAGTCACTAGCAAAAGGAAGAGTAACAAATGAAGAAAAAATCCTGACATACAAAGGTAAGTCATTGTGCATTTTCTTTTTCAATGTGATACACAATAAGCATAAGTAACCACAGGTCATTAACTAGACACGTTCCAACATAGGAAAAACAATTATAGATCACTTAATAAGATAAGAAGCAAGGACATAAAGATAATCACTTAATAAGATAAGAAGCAGACATGAATCACATAACTATGTACAATTCAATATCCCAACTGAGAGTGAACATGTATTCAACATTTCCTGCATTTCAATACATGCACGACAGATTCACAGCAAAACTATATATAGCTGTACAAACATGCATGAATAGGAAAGCAACCAAACTACAAGAACATATAAGGAAACAGCGGGAATCACTATAACCTATGGAGTGACAAGCACATATATGAACTCAAAGTAATGCCCAGCTGGACCAAAAGTAGCTGGATTAGTTAGAAGCACATATATGAGCCGTGTCATCCAGTCCCGCAGCCACCAACTCGCGCCGCTCGCCGCCGCGGTCACCACCTTCGTCGTTGACGCGGCGGTGCTGCCAGACCTGCAAAAAACAGAGGAGGTGTTTGGAATCAGGCGACGGAATAAGGCGAATGGACATCACACTTGCCAACTAATTAACTATAGCATGCTAAAGAAACATTTCATTAACAAATCTGATTCAGGAACTAGCTTATTGAGTATGACAAAAATGCTTAGAATAAAAATCATTTCAAGAAATGCTGCAGTAGCTAAACAACAAACTAAGCTATACCATTGCAGGAAAATGTGTAAGCTGTTCAACTTTTCTGACATTCACTCCAGCTGCTTCCAAACTTGACGCTGCACCACCAGTGGGGACCCATGTTACTTGACTATTTGTTCAAACACATGGGGCCCTAATCGAGTATCACCGGATAGAACTAGACAACAGATACAAAATATTCTCAAAAAGACAGAACATTAACTAGTGTGTGTAGTACAGTGTGCCTAATGATTTAGTCTGCAGGGTTTAGATGCTACTAGTACACATGAATCCAACCACTCTGCTTCTACACAGTCATCAGGCTGTAGGGTCTCGTGACTTTTGTTCATCAGTCCAACAGCCTATTTACACTAAAACCAGTGCTACAGCAATAATAATCACAGGGAAGCCGATTTGGTTACCTGTTGGCGTAGCCACGGCCCCAGCCCTGCAGCACCTCCATGAACTCCTTGGTGCCCGAGCCCGCGATGGTGCCCAGGTTGTTCACATGGTCTGCCACTTCAAAGCAATCATCAGAGAAAATAGGTCTTTCCATAGAGGAGAGAGCATAGACTCGATCATCGGCCTTGTGCCAAATCCCCCACGCCTTCCCGTGACGGCTTTCACAACAATGACCTGCAAGCAAAACACACCAAAAACTAAGTCACACATGCATGCTACTAATCCACTGTCATGTAGTTGTTTGGTTATTATTTTAGATTAATATGAATAATTCAATATGTATTATCTGTTTTAAAAATTGAAGTAAATATGTTATGCTAGACTATTGTTTCAAACAAATATATTAAAATGTTAAATTTAACATGCTAGAAAATTAAAGTAGAGTGCCCAACACACAGTGTAAGTAAGACTAGCATATAGTAGTTTGTCTTGTACAGAATGCTTCTAATCTAAGTAAGCATGAGAGTGTACGTGTTGGAGCTTTGTCATGCATGCAAATATTTTATGAGGAGAACTAGATATATGTATGTGACCATTAGAATGCATACGTGTGTAGGGGAGCTCCCTCGGCATCGCTGCTATCATGTTTGACCAATGAAACAAAAGGTTACAGGGAGCTTTATTGTAATTGTCATGCTTTGTTATAACTGGATTCACTATTTAGCATAGTTTTAAATAGCCGGCTATAGCCCCGCTATAGCTCCGCTATAGCTGTTTGAGGGTGTTGCCGCTAAATGATTTCATGTACAATTTGCCGCTATAGCCCAGCTATAGCTTAAGGGTCGCCGCTAAATGCCATAGCCCGCTATTTAAAACATTGCTATTTAGTCACAGGAATACAACACAGTTCAAGAAATACTCCACCAAAGACAAATCATAAACTACTGCAAGCAAGAAGAGATACGAAGAGGGAACTACTGCTTGCAAGCACTACCGCTTGCAAGTCCCAACTTAACAACGGTTATCATCAATTTAGTTAATCGGAGATGCTACTCTAACTACTCCATTTTGCAAGATGCCACTGTAACTATTAGTACTGGAGTAATCGAATGTGTTGCAAGATGCTACTCTAACCAGATGCTCCAAGTTGATACTCCAAGATACTGCAAGCAGGATACTGCAAGCAAGTTCATACTCCCACAAGAAGAGAATTCAGACAAGAATCTGTTCCACACACACTGTTCATTCGAGCCTGCGCTCTCTGCAAAACTTGAAACAGTACCAGCGGACATCCAACCAGCGGTAGAGAGGTCAGCCATAGCACAATAGACCTAGAGCTACAACCTGACAGTAACAATAACCGCACAACACAGCCATTCCTCACGCATGTGACTGAAAAAGTAATAGAAATTCGTTTAACGGTGCTCTGGTAGGCGTACCTCTCGCCTAAGCTACTCATCTGTGTCATCGCCATCTGCCAACTGCTGGTTCGACAATGTGCTCTCTACAAAACCTGAAACAACACCACACAGACATCCAACCAGTGGTAGAGAGGTCAACCACAGGTACACATCACACCAAACCAATACCGCGAAATCACAAATCTGACCGAGAAATCCAGGGCACCTTTCTCTTCGTCCGAGGCCGGGAGCGCCTCCCCTGTCCAGTCCTTGGGCACGAGCGGATCCTGCACACACACGAACGCACCAAAAAATAAAAACATCACCGCCTGGGATCGAAGAACGAAGGAACAGAGGAGCCGGACGCGAGGGAGAGGGAGAGGGAGAGGTAGGGTTGGCTTACCCGGTGGGCGGAGGCGGGGCTGTCGGGGCCGGGGCGGCGGCGGAACCAGAAGAGGAAGCAGTCGACGAGGAAGGTGTCGAAGAAGGCCACCACCGCCCTCACGAGCGCCTCCGCACACCCGCACATAGAGCTCCTCGAAGGAGAGACTTCGACACGGTGCTTGACGGGCTAGATCTTGGGGATGCGCTTCCGTCGCCGCCCCTTCCTGTGCGCCCGCGCAGCGGCGATCCGCCCTCCCTGCCTAGGGTAGGGGCCGCGGCCGGTTGGTCTGGCCGGAGAGGATGAAGGTCCGGAGCGAGGGGAGCGTCGGGGAGAGGAAGGGAGAGGGTTGGGGTGGCGATGCGGTGAGGAAGGGCGTGGGGGAGGCCATGTATGCTGATGGAAGGGCGCGGGGGATGCCATGGATGGGCGCGGGGGTGGCGATGCGGTGAGGAAGGGCTCGCCGCTGGAGCTGATGGGGAGGCGGCGGCGGCGGCGATCTGGAAGGGGAAGGAGTAGGGGTTTGCGGTGGGGTGGAGAAGGGTAGGGGTTTGCGGTGGGGAATGGGTGGGTGGATGGATGGATGGATGTGGGATGAGGAGATGTATAGATGGATATGTGCCATGTCATCGATCCATGGCACAAACGTCTCCACCAATCAGAATTAAGCGCATGTAATTGTATTTCTTCTTTAGTTTCTCTTATATATTTTCTCATCAATGTAAAGAATATATCAAATAATTACTGCAAAATGGCACCATTTCATTTTTAAAAAATATTAGACCATATTTATGTCCAATTAACCAGATGATTGTGTGTTAAAAACTTTTCATCAACCTCCCATCAAATTGACAAATTTTTGCCGATTCAGCAGGAAACAGGTCAAATTTCAACTACCCCCATCGCACAATTTGCTATTTATTTTTTCCAAAAATCATTTTTAGGTACAAAAGTATCTATTTAATATGAGAAAGACCAAAAGTTTTCGTAGATTCAATCACTAGCTAGGAACGGTCATGCCCGTCGTTTTGACCGCATTTTGAAACGGATATGAAAAATTCAAAAAAAAATAAAAATTTGGAAAACCTTCGCATTGTGTCATTATATGTGGCAAAGTTACCAGGAAAAATAATAAATTTGTAATACGATAATTATTTTGAAAAAGTGTTCTCAGAAACGAGCTATCCTGTGTGGAGATCAATGACTTTCAAGCCAAATGATCAATCTTATGCTCACATTCATGGCATAGTTTGTTCAAATGATCTGATATTGTGCACAAGGGTGCATATTGGAATGACAAACAATGTTACCTAAGGAAATTTTCATTTTGTTTGGGCGAAAAAATAATTTTCCATTTTCTGAGTGACAAAAATGGGGGTTTTTGTGAAGAACCTACCAAATATTTGCTGCAAAATTAGACCAAATCAATTTTCTAAAATACTAGGCCATATTTAATGCACAACTGACAAAATGGTTGGGTGTAAAAAGTTTTGATCCACCTCTCGTGAAAAAGACAATTTTTCGCTGATTCAGTTGGAAGCGGGTCAAATTTGAACTGTAGCTGCCTTCTAGTTTGCTCTTTATTTTTTCCAAAAATCATTTCTAGGTACATAAGTATCTATTTAATTAGAGAAACACCAAAAAAATCCAAGATTCAACAACTAGCTAGGAACGGTCATTCCCGCCGTTTTGACTGCATTTTGAAACGGGCATAAAAATTTTAAAAAAAATCAAAAAATTGGAAAACCTTCGCATTGTATCATTATATGTGGCCAAGTTCCCAGGAAAAATAATAAACTTGTAATATGACAATTATTTTTAAAAAGTGTTCTCAGAAACGAGCTATCACGTGTGGAGATCAATGGCTTTCAAGCCAAATGATCAATCTTATGGCCACATTGATGGCATAGTTTGTTCAAATGATCTCATATTGTGCACAAGGGTGAATATTGGAATGGCAAACAATCTTGCCTAAGGAAGTTTTCATTTTCTTTGGACGAAAAAACCATTTTTCATTTTTCGAGTGCCCAAAAGAAGATTTTTTTGTGAAGAACCTAACAAAAAATTGTTGCAAAATTGGGCCAAATCATTTTTCTAAACTACTAGGCCATATTTAATGCACAGTTGACCAAATGGTAGGGTGTAAAAAGTTTTTATCCACCTCTGGTGAAAAATACAAATTTCCGCCGATTCAGTTGGAAGCGGGTCAAATTTGAACTGTAGTTGCCTTGTAGTTTGCTCTTTATTTTTGCCAAAAATCATTTATAAGTACATAAGTATCTATTTAATCAAAGAAACACCAAAAAAATTCCAAGATTCAACCACTAGCTAGGAACGGTCATTCCCGCTGTTTTGACCGCATTTTGAAACGGGCATAAAAAATTCAAAAAAAATCAAAAAATTGGAAAAACTTCGCATTGTGTCATTATATGTGGGCAAGTTCCCAGGAAAAATAATAAACTTGTAATATGGCAATTATTTTAAAAAAGTGTTCTCAGAAACGAGCTATCACTTGTGGAGATCAATGGCTTTCAAGCCAAATGATCAATCTTATGGCCACATTCATAGCATAGTTTGTTTAAATGATCTCATATTGTGCACAAGGGTGCATATTGGAATGGCAAACAATGTTTCCTAAGGAAGTTTTCTTTTTCTTTGGACGAAAAAACCATTTTCCATTTTTTGAGTGCCCAAAAGGAGGTTTTTTTGTGAAGGACCTCCCAAATAATTGTTGCAAAATCGGACCAAATCATTTTTCTAAAATACTAGACCATATTTAATGCACAATTGACCAAATGGTTGGGTGTAAAAAGTTTTTATCCACCTCTGGTGAAAAAGACAAATTCCCGCCGATTCAGTTCGAAGCGAGTCAAATTTGAATTGTAGCTGCCTCGTAGTTTGCTCTTTATTTTTTCCAAAAATCATTTATAGGTACATAAGTATCTATTTAATCAGAGAAACACCAAAAAAATCCAAGATTCAACCACTAGCTAGGAACGGTCATTCCTTTTGACCGCATTTTGAAACGGGCATAAAAAATTAAAAAAAACAAAAAATTGGAAAACCTTCGCATTGTGTCATTATATATGACCAAGTTTCCGGGAAAAATAATAAACTTGTAATACGATAATTATTTTAAAAAAGTGTTCTCAGAAATGAGCTGTCATGTGTGAAGATTCATGGCTTTCAAGCCAAATGATCAATCTTATGGCCACATTCATGACATAGTTTGTTCAAATGATCTCATATTGTGCACAAGGGTGCATATTGGAATGGCAAACAATGTTGCCTAAGGAAGTTTTCATTTTTGTTGGACGAAAAAACCATTTTCCATTTTTCGAGTGCCCGAAAGGAGGTTTTTTGTGAAGGAACTACCAAATAATTGTTGCAAAATTGGACCAAATCATTTTTATAAAATAATAGGCCATATTTAATGCACAATTGACAAAATGGTTGGGTGTAATTTTTTTTTGATCCACCTCTCGTGAAAAAGACAAATTTCCACCGATTCAGTTGGAAGCGGGTCAAATTTGAACTGCAGCTGCCTCATAGTTTGCTATTTATTTTTTCCAAAAATCATTTCTAGTTACATAAGGACCTATTTAATCATAAATACATGGTTTGGTGGCGATACGTCGAGGTTTGGGCGGTGGCCGAGGGCCCCAACTCTAGAGCGCGTAAACTCGCATGCCCGTCGCGTGGTCACCGCGTGACCGTAATGTTGCCATGTGTTCTGGGCGTCTTAGGCATGTCTAGTGGGTTGGGCACTCCACAGGTTGGTGCTAGGAAGAAAATTACAACATAAGATTCTCACGAGAAGACCGATCGATGCTCAAACATGAATTAGCAGCCAAGTGTTTGATTAGCGGTACGGGAAATGCACATGGCCAATGGGCGTGAGTTTTGGCTGAGGATGGTCATCTACTAAGGAGAATCTCTTCACAAATTTTTAGCTCAAAAGGAGGATCCTAGGTGGTACTTGCTTTGCAAAGTACCACGCTGGACAAAAATATGAATGTTGAAGCTGGGCTCAAAATAATGAATGGATTGAGCTGAAATTTTGTGGAGGATGGTTATTTGGGCATAGGAAAGCATTGTGGAAACTTGATACCATTTGGACATGCCAAAGTAGTACTTCCTTCACAATGCTCTTCTATGGACATAAACTTGGGAAAACTAGTGAGAGAGATTGGATGAATGAAATGAGCTCAAAATTGGTGTAGGTAAGTTACTTAGGTATGGTCATGCGCTGGTAAATTTTCAGATAATTTGGGTAAGCCTAGCTAGTACTTACTTCACAAAGCTTCTCTCGAGGTAGAAACTTTGGAAATTTTCCGAGAAATATTTACTAGGAAAATTGAGCTGAATATTATCACGTGGCAATGATTTGGGTATGGAAGAGTGCCCAAAAAGTTTGAGGGTAATAGGAGGGGTCTATATAACACTTGCTTTGCAACGTGCCAATTTGGCCATAAAATATAAATTGAACCTGGGCTCACATAGATGATTTTACTGAGCTGCAATTTGGAGGAGGGTGATAATTTGGGCATATGAAGAAACTGTATGAATTTCATGTCATTTAGAGATATAAAAAAGGTACTTCCTTCACAATGCTTCTAGGTGGACAAAAACTTTGGAAATTTGCCGAGGAAGATTTGCTAGGCAAATGAAGCTGAATTTTGTCATGCGGTAATGATTTGGATAGGAAAGAGTGCCCAAAAATTCCTAGGGTAATCAAGAATATATAAATAGCACTTCCTTCATAAAGTGTTGTTGTGAACATAATAGGAAAATGAATATTGTTGAATTAGTTTTGAACTAGGCAAGGAAGGATTTTTACATATTTGATGAAGATATGACCCAAAGAATTTATGAGATTGTTTGGGAATTTTGGGAATGATAGAAATATAGGTTGCTTCACAACCTAGGGCAAAAACTGCCACATGGACATGACACATAAGCAAAACTGATGAGATGGCGCCTAGCCATCACAACCCACCACAATCTACAAGGCTATGACCATCTATATTGGTCATGATCAGCTAGAAATAAGGCAGCGGACTAGCACTATTTGCTTTGTGACCATTTCGTGTAAGGAAATTACGACCTTTCTGACCAAAATGGTCGCAATGGTTTAGGGTTTGGAGCCCCCTGAATAGCTTTTGACCAATTGGTCTAAAATGGTCATATATTTATGACCAATTCTTCGAGGGTCACTGACAGAAGGTCATAAGTTGACATATTTCTTGTAGTGAGCGTTGAAATGCCCCTGATACACTGCAATGATGCATCTCGCCATTGACAATAGTCATGGACTTGGACCGCCGGATTATCTGTCGGGCCAGACTCTCATCCTCTAGTAACTCGCCCCGGTTCATGTACGCCAGGTAAGGAAGCGTCCAATCCGGAATGACATGAAGAGCTGCCACCAATTGAGCCTCCGGATCAGGAATAGTCAAATCCGCTTCACCGGGGAGCTTAACCGACGGGTTGTGCAACACATCCATAAAGACATTGGGCGGGACCGGTTTGCGTTGAGAGCCCAGCCGACTTAAAGTGTCCGCCGCTTCATTCTTCCGTCGGTCCACGTGGTCCACCTGATAGCCTTTAAAGTGACCTGCAACAATATCCACCTCACGATGATATGCTGCCATGAGTGGGTCCTTGGAATCCCAAGTGCCAGACACCTGTTGAGCCACGAGGTCCGAGTCACCGAAGCACTTAACTCGACTTAGATTCATCTCCTTAGCCATTCGGAGACCGTGGAGCAAGGCTTCATACTCAGCTGCATTGTTAGTACAAGGGAACATTAAGCGGAGAACGTGACAAAACTTATCACCTCGTGGGGAAGTTAATACGACTCCAGCCCCCGAGCCTTCCAATTGCCTGGATCCGTCAAAATGGATGGTCCAATATGTGTGATCCGGCTTTTCTTCAGGTGCTTGCAGTTTCGTCCAATCATTGATGAAATCAACAAGTGCTTGAGACTTAACCGCCGTCCGAGGCACGTACTTCAACCTGTGCGGCCCAAGCTCTATAGCCCACTTGGCGATCCGGCCAGTCGCTTCCCAGTTCTGGATGATATCGCCCAAGGGAGCAGAACTGACCACCGTAATGGGGTGCCCTTGGAAGTATTGCTTAAGCTTCCGGCTTGCCATAAAAACTCCATATACCAACTTCTGCCAATGCGGATACCTTTGCTTGGACTCAATAAGTACCTCGCTGATATAATAGACCGGACGTTGAACCGGATGCTCCTTGCCTGCCTCTTTTCGCTCCACCATAATAGCCACACTGACCGCACGAGCATTAGCAACAACATATAGCAGCAACGACTCCTTGTCAATGGGAGCGGCGAGCACAGGCGGATTGGCCAATTGCCGCTTTAAGTCCTCAAATGCCTTATCAACAACAAAACTCCAGACGAATTGATCCGTCTTCTTCAACATCTGATACAAAGGGATTTCCTTCTCACCAAGGCGGCTGATAAACTGGCTCAACGCGGCAATCCGGCCTGCCAGGCGTTGAACATCATTAATACACTTCGGTTTAGCCAAGGAGGTGATGGCTGTGATCTTCTCCGGATTAGCCTTGATTCCCCTGTTGGACACCAGAAAACCCAATAACTTGCCTGCCGGTACACCAAAGACACACTTGGCCGGATTAAGCATCATCTTGTACGTCCTCAGGTCATCAAAGGTTTCCTTCAAGTCGTCAACCAGAGTCTCCTTCTCCCTTGACTTAACCATGATATCATCCACATAAGCATGTACATTACGGCCAATCTGCATGTGAAGACAATTTTGTACACACCGTTGATAAGTTGCCTGGGCACTCTTGAGCCCAAAGGGCATAGACACATAGCAGAAGGCTCCAAAGGGAGTTATGAATGCCGTCTTCTCCTGGTCCTTAACTGCCATTTTGATCTGATGATAGCCGGAATATGCATCCAAAAAACTCAAACGCTCACAACCCGCCGTAGCATCAATAATTTGATTAATATGGGGGAGGGCAAAAGGGTCTGCCGGACAAGCCTTATTAAGATCTGTGTAATCCACACACATGCGCCAGGTGCCATTTTTCTTAAGGACCAGCACCGGATTAGCAAGCCACTCAGGGTGGAAAACTTCAATAATAAAGCCAGCTGCTAAGAGCCTGGCTAGCTCTTCTCCAATAGCCTTGCGTCTTTCTTCGTTAAACCGGCGGAGGAACTGTTTCACCGGTTTGTATTTGGGATCCACATTAAGGGTGTGCTCAGCGAGTTGCCTCGGTACACCTGGCATGTCAGAGGGCTTCCATGCAAAAATGTCCTGACTCTCATGGATGAACTCGATGAGCGTGCTTTCCTATTTCGGATCCAAGTTGGCACTGATGCTGAACTGCTTGGACGAATCTCCAGGCACGAAGTCAACAAGCTTAGTTTCAGCTGCCGATTTGAACTTCAGGGCCGGATCATGCTCTGTAGTTGGCTTCTTTAATGGAGTCATGTCCGTGCGGATCAACATTGTCCTTATAATACTTCAGCTCCTCGGTGGCACAAACCGACTCTGCATAGGCCGCATCTCCTTCCTCGCACTCCAAAGCGACCTTACGGCTTCTGTGAACCGTTATTGTCCCCTTGTGACCCGGCATCTTGAGCTGCAAATACACATAACAGGGCCGTGCCATAAACTTGGTGTAGGCCGGTTGCCCAAACAGGGCATGATATGGACTTTGGATATTTACTACTTCAAACGTCAATGTTTCCGACCTGGAATCATGATCATCTCCAAAGGCCACTTCCAGAGCTATCTTACCAACAGGATATGCTGACTTGCCAGGTACCACACCATGGAACACCATACTGGACGGTTTGAGATTTTTATCTGTTAGTCCCATACGACGGAAGGTCTCATAGTACAAGATATTAATGTTGCTCCCTCCATCCATGAGCACCTTGGTGAACTTGTAACCTCCCACCTGAGGCGCCACCACTAAAGCCAACTGACCCGGATTGTCAACCCGAGGAGGGTGATCCTCTCTGCTCCATATGATTGGTTGTTCAGACCAGTGCAGATAACGGGGCACAGCCGGTTCAACAGAGTTGACTGCCCGCTTCTGAACCTTCCGGTCTCGCTTGTCCAGGCTAGTAGTGAAGACATGATACTGTCCACTATTCAACTGTTTTGGGTTGCTCTGGTAACCCGACTGCTGCTGCTACTGGTTGTAACCGCCCTGGTTATTCTGATTATTTTGATTGCTATGTCCGCCCGGATTACCGTTAAATCCTGAACCGGAATTTCCTCCACCGTAACCCGGCCCAGATCTTGAGCCACCGCCGGAGCCGTGATCATACCGGAAAGCGTTAGAATTCTTGAACTCCTGCATAATGTAGCAGTCCTTCCAAAGGTGGTTGGCTGGCACCTCCTTCGTCCCGTGCTTCGGACAGGGCTGGTTCAATAGATAATTTAGGCGGTCCGGGTTAGGGTTAGGCGCTCCACTGCGATTCGGCGGTTTACCCTTGCGTCGCTGGCCCTTGTCCTGCGCGTTGGTATTAGCCACGAAGTCCATGTTGCCATCCGCTTTACGCTTGCCTCCACTACCATTGCCTGCCGAGTGGTGCTGCTGACCTTTGGAGTTGTTGTTCTTCTTTCCCTTCCCTGTCTTGTCATCATCAGACTCGGGATCCTTGGTACTATCCGAATCAGCATACTTTACCAACGCAGCCATGAGGGTCCCCATATCAGTGCAATGGCGCTTCATCCGTCCTAACTTCAGCTTTAGGGGCCCAAACCGGCAGTTGCCTTCTAGGGTTATAACCGCGGTGTCAACGTTGATGCGGTCTGATGAATGCAGAACTTGCGAGACCCGGCGCACCCAATGAGTCGTCGATTCTCCTTCCTCCTGGACACAAGCAGCCAAGTCCACTATCGACATAGGCTGTTTACATGTGTCTTTGAAATTACTGATAAACCGGGCCCGCAATTGGGCCCATGAACTGATAGAATTGGCCGGTAAGCTTTTTAACCAAGTACGGGTCGTTCCTTCGAGCATCATGGTGAAGTACTTCGCACACGCCGCATCATCTACATCAAGCATCTCCATGGCCATCTCATAGCTCTCTACCCATGTCTCTGGAGGTTGATCCGCCGTGTAATTTGGTACCTTGCGCGGGCCTTTGAAATCCTTGGGCAGGTGCACATTGCGTAAAGCGGGGACAAGGCAAGGCACCCCCAAAGCACTAGAAGTAACACCAGGCTCGACCGAGGTACTTGGACGAACCGGCGTAAGCTGCCGAGCCTGATATTGTGCGGCTAACTCGGCCTCCCTGCACGCTCGGGCCCGGTCCACCACTTCCTGAGCATTGTCAGCATCACCTGCCGGGTTGTTGCCGCGGGGTGCTCCACGTCGTTCATTAATTGATACGACCGGTTCATCCATATGCCTGCTATAGCTCCGGCTTGGACGAGGGGTAGAGTGGATCCGATCGCGGCTGTACGAGTATGCTTCCTGTTGGACCAAAGCTGTCCTAAGAAGCTCCTTGACCCGGTGCGTCTCTACCGCCTGCGGCGAATCACCTTCAATTGGAGTGGCCTCCAGTCGTGCAGCAGCTGCAACAAGGTTGTCCATCGGGTTGGAGTAGTGACCCGGAGGTGTCGGAACAGCCTGAGGTACAACAGTGTTATGATGAGGCAGATCCATCAAACGGGGCTGAACCGGCGCGCCCGTCCCAGGAGCTTCCGCCCGGTTTACCACCGGCGGATTACTGGTTCCCGCTCCTGGGGTGTTGATGTCACATCCCTAGTTCTGGTATGACCTAGATCAGCTAGCCATTTGTGCATCATGTTTAAATTCCATTTAAATTTGAAATGAGGATTTGTGAAACCCTCAGAACTATTTCTGGAAATAACCCAGATAAAAATTGCTCCAAAAGGGTCCAAGAAAATGTTCATATTGCTCTCTGAAAATATATGTCAGAGTTAAAATTCTAACAAATATTTTCAGGAGCTCATAAATATTTATTTTGCCCATTTGGAATTAATCTAGTAATTATTTGCGTTGGATAAATATTTTTTATACATACAAAATATTGTCCAATATTTCTGAATTTTGGTGAGGGGCTTTGGAGTGGTCCAACTAGTCCCTACAAAAATTTACATAATAAAATAAATTGATTTAGTATTATTACTAAATCAGAACAAATGTCAGATAAATAGAAAAGAAACAGAAATGGTAAAAACCCACCTGTGCTAGCCCAGCACTGTGCAGCCCAGCAGCAGCCCAGCTCACCTGTCTCCCTTCCCCGTCGCCTTCCTCCTGTCAGGAGGACAGCGCATGTGGCCGCCGCGCGCGAGCATGCGCCTCGCCACCTCCTGCTCGCCGCCGAGCCCCTGGACGCGTGGATGAACGCCCCGGTGTCGTCCCGATCCGCCCGACCTCTCTCACTCTCCCCCTCGCCCTCTCCCCGTGCCCAGAAGCTCCACCACATCGCCGGCTACCTCCCCGTCAAGACACGCACCTCAGGAGGCCCTGGAGCGCCGCCATTGCCGTCGTCTTCACTTCCGGCCACCGGCGATCGCCCATGCCATTATGCTCGCGTTTGACCTTCCCCGAGCCCGCTTCGACGCCCTCTACGACCGCTGTGAGCTCCATCGTCGTTTGCCCCTCTTCCCCTTGCCTCTCGATCACCGCAGCCGCCGTTTCGACCGAAGCCGTAGCACCTCGCCGCCGGCCATGGCGCCACCATGGCTAGGGGCCAAGCCAGCCGCACCCGCACGCGTCACTGTGCTCCTGGTGACGCCAGGAGGCCGTAGATCCTCTCTGCTCGCCTCCCCATGCACCGCAGCCCTCGCCCGCACTAGGTCGTGCTCCGGCCGCCGCCGCGAGCCTCGCTCCGGCGAGCTCCGGCCACCACTCCTCCTCCTATCTACCCCATTAGATGCGGGAGAGCACGGGCTATGCCCTGGTGCTCTTCGTCGTCCTTTTGGTCACCGGAACGGTGATCCCGAGCCCCTCCACCGCGTTCGGCCTCGCCGGCGGCTAAACGCTGGTGGGGTTGACCGGTCTAACCACCCAGTTGACCTGGGGTTTGACTACCCAGGGACAATGACAGGTGGGGCCCGGCCTGCTAATGTTTCTGTTAGGATTAGTTTAATATCTAATTAACACTGTTAACTAACAATGAGCCAATGACATGTGGGACCTGGTCGTCAGGTTTGACCTGGTCAGCTCCGTTGACCTGCTGACGCAGGCATGACGCAATGCTGACGTAGTTATTCTTTTTCTGGAATTATTTTTAAACAGGAAATTCCAGAGAATGTTCAAAACTTCAAAAATTCATAGAAATTCAACCGTAGCTCAGATTAAAATAATTTATATATGAAAAATTATCAGAAAAATTCAATCTATCCATCTGTACCACATTCATGCATGTTCAACCAACTTATACCACTTTATAAGTGAAAACATGATAATGGCATTTTAAATGCTAAATATGGAGTTTGCATATGAACCCTTGGTCCATATGGACTTCATTTAAATGGTTGCTAGATGCATTATTGCAATCATAACATCATTACCATGTTCATGCATCATAATGTTGCATATGCTTGTGTTTTGATTTCCGACATCGTTCCTTCTCGATAGGTCCTGCTCCGGAGAGTGTTCGAGAGTACCTGTCTGAGGAGCAGTGTCCCCCTGTTGATCTACCAGGCAAGCAACCCCCCTTGTTCATTCCGATACAATCCCACTCTCTCGCTCCTGCTCTCTTTTATTGCATTAGGACAACAATGATTCAACTCCTACTTTATGCTGCGGTAGTTGAACCCATTCCTCTGCATGACCTGTCATTGCCACAGTAAATAGTTGAAACCCACTAGCATGTGTAGGAGTTGTTTGAGCCATGTGGTGTTCCTACCATGCCATGCCTGCTATTGCTTAGAGTTGTGTCAGGTCTGATTCATCGGGAATGAATGGGAGTGCTATGATATGTTCTGGTGCTGAGAGTTAAGCGTGTGAACACGATTTGGTAAAGGTAGCGGTGAGAGGCCATGTAGGAGTACATGGTGGGTTGTCTCATTAGGACCGTCCTTAAGAACTGAGTTCTGTGTAAGTTGTCCAATGACTAGCTACTACCACACATTGGGCTCCGGGCGCTCCAAGCTCTCTCGACTTATTAACCGCCTTTAACTCTGTCCAGGAGTTGCAAATAGTTTCTGGTGTTTGTAGGTAGTGCTATTTTTCTATCGAGTGGCACCCGGCAGGGTGGACTTGGGACAGACTAGGCACACGTGGCCTGGTGTACCGAGTGGCACCCGGATGGTGGGCTCGGGAACCCTGTACACATCGTTTGGGGTCGTGAGCGAAACCCCGGCCGGATCTCCTTGCGGATGGAACCCGCAGAGGCGATAAACCTGGACTAGAGTCTTGTGTGGTTAGTTAGGTCGTGGCCGACACCCTCGCCAGGCTTCCGCTTGAAGGTTGCCGAGATACATGACGTGTACATGGTGATAAGTGGTGAGAGCGTGTGTGAAGAAGTACACCCCTGCAGGGTTATCATGATCTATTCGAATAGCCGTGTCCTCAGTTATGGACTTCTTGGATGCTTACGTGGTACATAGACAACTTAAAGTGGATACTCTAAAATGCTCAAGACAAGTGTGAGTGCTATGGATGGCCTTCTCGTAGGGAGACGAGGATGAATCCATAGTAGTGTATTGATGTGGTGATTAGTGGACTCGTGTGCGCTGCCTCATCTCAAAGAAGTTTCTCATTGTCGTAGAACAGGATAGCCACTGAGTCAAAGCTGGCTTGCTGCAACTAAACCCCACATTACCTTCTTGATACAAATGCATATATGATAGGATCTGATGTAAGTCTTGCTGAGTACCTTTGTACTCACGTTTGCTTTATTTATGTTTTGTAGATGAGACATTTGTCTTACTAGTAGTTCCGCTTGGACTTCGACGAATAGCTTGTTACCTCAGCTACGATCTTGTACCCTTAGGAGGGTCTTGTAGATAGTCAGGCTTCTCAGCCCTTTTCTTTTGTAGTTGTCTGTACTCAGACATGTAATGCTTCCGTTGCTTGTAGCTCTGAATGATGGGTCATGTGACCCCTATTTGTATTTATGCTATGTGGCTCTTCTGAGCCTTTATCTATATGAGTTTGCGTTATGTTGTGATGCCATGTTGTACAGCACATACTTGCATGTTATGCGTACGTGTGACGTGTATTGCTATGTGTGGGATCCGACAATCTAGTTGTTTATCCTTGGCAGTCTCTCTTATGGGGAAATGTAGTCTAGTGCTTCCTTGAGCCATAGTAGTCCGCTACAGCCCAGTTCACCAGAGTCCTGCTAGCCCAGCACTACTGCTCAGGACACTTGACTGGCCGGCATGTGTTTCACTTTGTTCCAGTGTCTGTCCCTTCGGGGAAATGTCACGCGGTGACAACCGGAGTCCTGCCTAGCCTGCTACAGCCCGGGTTCCCTGGAGTCCTGTTAGCCCAATGCTACAGCCCGGATTCACACGCTGCTGACCGACACGCTCGATGTGAATCATGTATGCATGTTCCCATAGGTTAGTGCCGCTTTGGGTTCACGACTAGCCATGTCGGCCCGGGTTCTCTGTCATATGGATGCTAGCGACACAATCATATACGCGAGCCAAAAGGCGCAGACGGTCCCGGGCCAGGGTAAGGCGACACCCGTGGGGATACCATGCGTGAGGCCGCAAAGTGATATGAGGTGTTACCGGCTAGATCGATGTGATTTGGAATCGAGGCCCCGACCGCATTTGGTATCAGAGCCTGACTGTCTGTAGGATTTCTAAGCCAACCTGGTCGAAGTTGAGTCTAGAAATTCTTTAGCTATATAGGGGAATTGATTGTGGAAGGGAATGTAAGGCTGTTTTTACTCCTTATGCCTCATGCCTTCTGATCTGAGTCATTCTATCTTTCCTACGGGGTTAAGGAACTAGGCTTTCTCTTCCGTCTATCAGGATCACGTGTTACTACTCCGTAGTCTCTAAGGTTTGGTTGATCTAAGTCATATCCCAGTTTGAGTACCTCCGGTGTAGCCTGTTTTGTAATATCTCAGAACCTTGAGTAATGATGTTGAGTATGGTGCTACCCCTTCATTTGCAGGATGTTTCATTTTGAGCATTTTACTGCCGTTATGCTGCCGGAATTGTCCTAGGAGTTCAAGAGATAGTATTTTTCTCGTACTATAATCTACATCCTTATGGTGATGTTGAATCCATCCTTGTTTCCTTGTGTAACACCCTCGATGCGACTATATCTCCCACGTGTCGAGGCACGACTTAGAGGCATAATCGCATTGAAGGCATATGTCGCAAGTTAGGCAATCTTCACAACATCCCATGTAATATAGATAATCAAAGGGGAGATAACATAGTTGGCTTATACTCGCCACGTCAAACAAGTATATAAATAACATTACATCATCCAAACACTCATGGCCCGACTACGGCGCCAAAATAAAAGATAACCCAACAAGCGACACGGCCCCGATCACCCCCAACTGGGCACCACTACTGATCATCAGGAAAGGAAACATAGTAACATTGAGAGTCTTCGTCGAACTCCCACTTGAGCTCAAGAGCGTCTCCTGGAGCGGAATCATCAGGCCCTGCATCTGGTGTAATAGTAATATGTGAGCCACAGGGACTCAGCAATCTCACACCCTCGCGATCAAGACTATTTAAGCTTATAGGTAAGGCAAGGTAAATATATATGTGGAGCTGCAGCAAGCGACTAGCAAAATATGGTGGCTAACTTATTCGTAAAAGAGAGCAAGAAGAGGAGGCAAAGCGTGAGCGAGAAACTAGAGAACAACCTGCGCAAGCATTACTCCAACACTGTGTCCGCTTCCCAGACTCCGCCGAGAAGAGGCCGTCACGGCAACACACTCAGTTGATTCATTTTAGTTAAGTTAAGGTTCAAGTTATCTACAACCGGACATTAACAAATTCCCATCTGCCCATAACCGTGGGCACGGCTTTCGAAAGTTCAAATCCCTGCAGGGGAGTCCCAACTTAGCCCATGACAAGCTCTCACGGTCAACGAAGGAATAGACCTCCTCCCAAGACGTTTCGATCAGACTCGGTATCTCGGTTCTTCAAGACACTTCGACAGGTTAAAACAAGACCAGCAACACCGCCCGAATGTGCCGACAAATCCCGATAGGAGCTGCACATATCTCGTTCTCAGGGCGCACTCAGATGAGCCAGACATCGGGTAGGCCAGCCCAGAGTTGCCCCTGGTAGCCCCGGACATCGCTCGGTGGGACCAACACTCAGAGGAGCACTGGCCCGGGGGGGCTAAAATAAGATGACCCTCGGGCTCCGGAAACCCAAAGGAAAAAGGGGCTAGGTGACAAATGGTAAAACCAAGGTTGGGCATTGCTGGAAAAGCTTTAATCAAGGTGAACTATCAAGGGGTTCCCATTATAACCCAACCGCATAAGGAACGCAAAATCCGGGAACATAACACCAATATGACGCAAACTAGGGCGGCAAGAGTGGAACGAAACACTAGGCGAGAGGCCGAGCCTTCCACCCTTTACCAAGTGTATAGATGCATTTAAGATAACAAGATAATATAATGATATCCCAAAAAGTAAATAAATGTTCCAACAAGGAACGGCCTCCAATCTTCACCTGCAACTAGCAACGCTATAAGAGGGGCTGAGCAAAGCGGTAACATAGACAAACAATGGTTTGCTAGGACATGGTGGGTTAGAGGTTTGACATGGCAATTTGGGAGGCTTGAAAGCAAGTGGTAGGCATCGTAGCATTGGCATAGCAAAAGAGCGAGCAATCTAGCATAGCAAAGATAGTAGTGATTTCGAGGGTATGATCATCTTGCCTGCACAGTTGTCAGAGTTGACTGGATCCTCAAAAGCAAACTCAACGGGCTCCTCGTTAGCGAACTCGTCTCCCGGCTCTACCCAAACAATACAAACAAGCAACAAGGACACAATCAACCACGTGCAAGCTCAAACAAAATGATGCAAAGATGATATGCTATGCGGGATGCGATGCGGGATGCATATGCAAGATGAGACAAGGAATGCATGAACCTGGCCTCAACTTGGGAAACCAAGTGTGCCACTGGAAATATGAGATGAAATCGCTTGAAAACAATATAAAGAACGCCAGAATCGGAGTTACGGTTTGGAAATGGCAAGCAATTCAAATATGGCACCGGTCTGCTTTCGCAGCAAGTAGCCATCTAAATGCAATGAGATGAACATGCTACAGCACCCAAACATGACAACAAAATAAATGGCAGGGATTCATTCATGATGCTTAACAAAAGTCTAGCACTGAGCTACAGCCAATTCATACATTAACAGGTTCAAAGAAGCATGGCAAAAATGCATATGGCAAACAGATTTCAGACTTAGTGAAATGAACACTTGTCTGGAATTTCAGATCAGGTAGCACTCTTCGGAGAAAGAAAACTACATGCTACAGGACCTGAACATGGCAAAGTAAAGCATGGCATGGAGCTACTCAAAGAGCTTAACAAAAGTCCCTTAGTGACCTTGAGCCAAAAGGGATCAGAAAATACAATTGCAAGCATGTGAACATGGCAAAAACATAATGAGATCACAGACTTGGTGAAAACTGGTGCACGCTGAAATAGATATCAAGTAGGCATGTTTACGAGCTCGATGCACTCAATACGGAGCAAGTCATGATAAGCTAAGCATACACCCATCAAGAATACATAAAATGCAAGCTAGACTTGGCAAGAACAATAGCATAGCATGCACGAATCAACTACAACATCATCGGCAAAATTGCAAACAAGTTCACAATCTGCCCAGATTCACAAAGTAGCAAAAGTAGAGCTCGATTGACTCAAGCTAGGGTACTCCATAATTGCAAACAAGTACGTGGATGGATAGAGCACTACAATATTAACAAAACATCCTTACTGACCTTCCTCAAAAGAGGCACGGATCACTAGGAAACAACATGAACATATGGCCACATGAGATAAACAGCTCAAGGACTTAGTGGAATTGCTAAGTCCCTGAAATCAGAATTGCCAAGTGAACCACTTTGCAAGCTTGTACTAGTCACCACACACATCACAAAAATACATGGGTTGCACCTCTGGAAAGATGGCAAAACCCTTAACAAAACATATGTAGAACTCATGGGCATATCACGCACACAATAATCATGGCAGAAATGACAAAAAGCTAAATGGAGCAGCAGATCTGACAATTATCTCAAGTAGCCCTCTTCTAACAGCATTTCAGGCATCAAGATGAACTCAAATGAAAATGATGCAATGGAATGAAATGATGTACTCTCTGAGATGAACATTTTGATATGCTATATGCCCAAATTGGAGCTACGGATGCAAAGTTACGAGGCTATGAATAGGAGCATATGGATCTGGGATTTTAGGGACTTAGAAGAAAAAAAACCACCTCGAGATAAAAGTCAATGGTGCATGGAAGCCGAGGCGGTGGCGGATCTCGCCGGAGTTGCGGGCCGCGGTGGCCGGAGGAAGGAGGAGGCCGGCCGGAGCTCGTGGCGGCGAGGGGAAGGCGGCAGCGGCGAGCACGGACGCTGAGGTGGCCGCGGTTGGCGCGGGCGGCGTCTTGTGCGGCCGGGGACGAGGGTTGGTGGCGGCGGCGGCGACGGCGTCCCATGGTGGCGCGGCGAAGGGCATCGGGGAGGAGAAAGGGCGCGGGCGGCGCGGCTCCCCTGGGCCACGGGGGCCCGACGTGGGCTTGGGCGGGCCGGCGCGGCGGCGGCGATGTGGACGCCCGCCCGGGACACGTGGCACGGCGCTATTGGGCGGTGGCGGCGAGCGGACAACGTCCGGCCCGGACGGACAATGTCCGGTGCGGCGCGAGGGATGGATCTAGGGTTTTTGGGGGGAAGGAGAAGGAGATTTTCGGGGGATCTTTAAATAGGCATAGGAGGAGCTAGGAGAGTCCAAATGAGGTGCGGTTTTCGGCCACGCGATCGTGATCGAACGCTCTAGATGATGGAGAAGGTTTTGGTGGGTTTTGAGCCAACTTGGAGGGGTGTTGGGCTGCAACACACACGAGGCCTTCTCGGTCCCTCGGTTAACCGTTGGAGTATGAAACGAACTCCAAATGATACGAAACTTGACCGGCGGTCTACCGGTAGTAAACCAAGGCCGCTTGGCAATACTCGGTCCAATACGGAAATGTTTAATCTCCACATACGAAAGAAAGGTAGAAATGGCCACCGGAGGAGAACAAAGCGCCGGAATGCAAAATGGACAACGGGGAAAATGCTCGAATGCATGAGATGAACACGTATGCAAATGCAATGCACATGATGACATGACATGAGATGCATGACAACAACAACAACAACACACGGAGACAAAAACCCGAACCCGAGAAAATAAAATAACTTAAAGCCGGAAACGACAAGAGTTGGAGTACAAATTGGGAAAGTTACATCCGGGGTGTTACAACACTCCACCACTACGAAAGGATATCGTCCCGAGATCTAGGACTGAAAGAATGCCGGGTACTCAGAACGGAGGTGATCCTCGCGTTCCCAGGTAGCTTCACGGTCGGAATGGTGTGACCACTTGACTTTGAGAAATTTGATTGACTTATTGCAAGTCTTGCGTTCAGTCTCTTCAAGAATAGCAACTGGGTGCTCACGATAGGAGAAATATTCTTGGAGCTCAATGTCCTCGAAGTTGACGGTGCGGTCAGGAGTCTTGAAGCACTTTCGAAGCTGAGAGACATGGAACACGTCATGAACATTTGCAAAGTTTGAAGGAAGCTCGAGTTGATAGGCGAGGTTGTTGGGGAACATAGTAATTTCAAAAAAATTCCTACGCACACGCAAGATCATGTGATGCATAGCAACGAGAGGGGGGAGTGTGATCTACATACCTAGTAGATCGACAACGGAAGCGTTTGGTTGATGTAGTCGTACGTCTTCATGGCCCGACCGATCAAGCACCGAAACTACGGCACCTCCGAGTTTTAGCACACGTTCAGCTCGATGACGATCCCCGGACTCCGATCCAGCAAAGTGTCGGGGAAGAGTTCCGTCAGCACGACGGCGTGGTGACGATCTTGATGTACTACTGCAGCAGGGCTTCGCCTAAACTCCACTACAATATTATCGAGGACTATGGTGGCTGGGGGCGCCGCACACGACTAAGGAAAAGATCACGGGGATCAACTTGTGTGTCTCTGGGGTGCCCTTGCCTCCGTATATAAAGGACTAAAGGGGGGAGGCTAGCCGGCCAAGGAGGGCACGCCAGGAGAGTCCTACTCCCTCTGGGAGTAGGATTCCCCCCCAATCCTAGTTGGAATAGGATTCGCGGAGGGGGGAAAAGAGAGAGAGGGGCCGGCCCCCTCTCCTTGTCCTATTCGGACCAAGGGAGGGGAGGGGCGCGCGGCCCATGAGGGGCTGCCTCTTCTCTTTTTCACTAAGGCCCATCATGGCCCATATAGCTCCCGGGGGGTTCCGGTAACCTCCCGGTACTCCGGTAAAATCCCAATTTCACCCGGAACACTTCCGATATCCAAACATAGGCTTCCAATATATCAATCTTTATGTCTCGACCATTTCGAGACTCCTCGTCATGTCCGTGATCACATCCGGGGACTCCGAACAACCTTCGGTACATCAAAATGCATAAACTCGTAATATAACTGTCATCGTAACCTTAAGCGTGCGGACCCTACGGGTTCGAGAACAATGTAGACATGACCGAGACACGTCTCCGGTCAATAACCAATAGCGGGACCTGGATGCCCATATTGGCTCCTACATATTCTACGAAGATCTTTATCGGTCAGACCGCATAACAACATACGTTGTTCCCTTTGTCATCGGTATGTACTTGCCCGAGATTCGATCGTCGGTATTCCAATACCTAGTTCAATCTCGTTGCCGGCAAGTCTCTTTACTCGTTCTGTAATACATCATCCCGCAACTAACTCATTAGTTGCAATGCTTGCAAGGCTTAAGTGATGTGCATTACCGAGAGGGCCCAGAGATACCTCTCCGACAATCGGAGTGACAAAACCTAATCTCGAAATACGCGAACCCAACATGTACCTTTGGAGACACCTGTAGTACTCCTTTATAATCACCCAGTTACGTTGTGACGTTTGGTAGCACCCAAAGTGTTCCTCCGGTAAACGGGAGTTGCATAATCTCATAGTTACAGGAACATGTATAAGTCATGAAGAAAGCAATAGCAACATACTAAACGATCAAGTGCTAGGCTAACGGAATGGGTCATGTCAATCACATCATTCTCCTAATGATGTGATGCCATTAATCAAATGACTACACATGTCTATGGTTAGGAAACATAACCATCTTTGATTAATGAGCTAGTCAAGTAGGGGCATACTAGTGACTATATGTTTGTCTATGTATTCACACATGTATCATGTTTCCGGTTAATACAATTCTAGCATGAATAATAAACATTTATCATGAAATAAGGAAATAAATAATAACTTTATTATTGCCTCTATGGCATATTTCCTTCAGTCTCCCACTTGCACTAGAGTCAATAATATAGTTCACATCGCCATGTGATTTAACATCAATATTCATATCTGTATATGATTAACACCCATAGTTCACATCGTCATGTGACCAACACCCAAAGGGTTTACTAGAGTCAATAATCTTGTTCACATCGCTATGTGATTAACACCCAAAGAGTACTAAGGTGTGATCATGTTTTGCTCGTGAGAGAACCTTAGTCAATGAGTCTGTCATATTCAGAGCCGTATGTATTTTGCAAATATTCTATGTCCACAATGCTCTGCACGGAGCTACTCTAGCTAATTGCTCCCACTTTCAATATTTATCCAGATTGAGACTTAGAGTCATCTGGATTTGTGTAAAAGCTTGCATCGCTGTAACTTTTTATGACGAGCTCTTTTATCACTTCCATTATCGAGAAACATATCCTTATTCCTCTAAGGATAATTTTGACCAATGTCCAGGGATCTACTCCTAGATCACTAATGTACTCCCTTGCCAAAAAAGGGCAGAGTATACAATAGGTCTGGTTCATAGCATGGCATACTTTTATAGAACCCATGACTGATGCATAGGGAATGACTTTCATTCTCTTTCTATTTTCTGCTGTGGTCAGGATTTGAGTCTTACTCAATTTCATACCTTTGCAACACAGGCAAGAACTCTTTCTTTGACTGCTCCATTTTGAACTACTTCAAAATCTTGTCAAGGTATGTACTCATTGAAAATCTTATCAAGCGTCTTGATCTATCTCAATAGATCTTTATGCTCAATATGTAAGTAGCTTTACTGAGGTCTTTCTTTTAAAGAACTCCTTTCAAACACTCCTTTATGCTTTGCAGAATAATTCTACATTATTTTCGATCAATAATATGTCATTCACATATACTTATCAGAAATGCTGTAGTGCTCCCACTCACTTTCTTGTAAATACAGGCTTCACTGTAAGTCTGTACAAAACTATATGCTTTGATCAACTTATCAAAGCGTATATTCCTACTCCGAGATGCTTGCACCAGTCCATAGATGGATCGCTGGAGCATGCACATTTTGTTAGCACCTTTAGGATTGACAAAACCTTCTGGTTGCATCATATATAGCTGTTCTTTAAGAAAACCATTAAGGAATGCAGTTTTGACATCCATTTGCCAGATTTCATAAAATGTGGCAATTGCTAACATGATTCGGACAGACTTAAGCATCACTACAGTTGAGAAAATCTCATTGTAGTCAACACCTTGGACTTGTCAAAAACCTTTTTACGACAAGTCGAGCTTTGTAGATAGTAACACTACTATCAATGTCCGTCTTCCTCTTGAAGATCCATTTATTTTCTATGGCTTGCCGATCATTGGGCAAGTCCACCAAAGTCCACACTTTGTTCTCATACATGGATCCTATCTCAGATTTTCATGGCCTTAAGCCATTTCGCGGAATCTGGGCTCATCATCGCTTCCTCATAGTTCGTAGGTTTATCATGGTCTAGTAACATGAATTATAGAATAGGATTACCGTACCACTCTGGTGCAGACCGTACTCTGAAATACCTACGAGGTTCTGTAGTAACTTGATTTGAAGTTTCATGATCATCATCATTAGCTTCCTCACTAATTGGTGTAGGAATCACTGGGACTGATTTCTGTGATGAACTACTTTCCAATTCGGGAGAAGGTACAAATTACCTTATCAAGCTCTACTTTCCTCCCACTCACTTCTTTCGAGAGAAACTTCTTCTCTAGAAAGGATCCATATTTAGCAACGAATATCTTGCCTTCGGATCTGTGATAGAAGGTGTACCCAACAATTTCCTTTGGGTATTCTATGAAGACGCACTTATCCAATTTGGGTTTGAGCTTATCAGGATGAAACTTTTCACATAAGCATCGCAGCCCCAAACTTTAAGAAACGACAACTTGGGTTTCTTGCTAAACCACAGTTCATATAGTGTCGTCTCAATGGATTTAGATGGTGCCCTTTTAATGTGAATGCAGCTGTCTCTAATGCATAACCCCAAAACGATAGTGGTAAATCAGTAAGAGACATCATAGATCGCACCATATCCAATAAAGTGCGGTTACGACATTCGGACACACCATAATGTTGTGGTGTTCCAGGTGGCGTGAGCTGTGAAACTATTCCACATTGTTTTAATTGAAGACCAAACTCGTAACTCAAATATTCGTCTCCGCGATAAGATCGCAGAAACTTTATTTTCTTGTTACGATGATTTTTCCACTTCACTCTAAAATTCTTTGAACCTTTCAACTATTTCAGACTTATGTTTCATCAAGTAGATATACCCATATCTGCTCAAATCATCTTGTGAAGGTCAGAAAATAATGATACTTGTCACGAGCATCAACACTCATTGAATTGCATACATCGGTATGTATTATTTCCAATAAGTCAGTAGCTTGTTCCATTGTTCCGGAGAACGGAGTTTTAGTCATCTTGCCCAAAAGGCACGGTTCGCAAGCATCAAATGATTCATAACCAAGTGATTCCAAAAATCCATCTTTATGGAGTTTCTTCATGCGCTTTACACCGATATGACCCAAATGGCAGTGCCACAAATAAGTTGCACTATCATTATTAACTTTGCATCTTTTGTCATCAATATTATGAATATGTGTATCACTACGATCGAGATCCAACAAACTATGTTCATTGGGTGCATGACCATCGAAGGTCTTATTCATGTAAACAGAATAACAATTATTCTTTAACTTCAAATGAATAACTGTATCGCAATAAACATGATCAAATCATATTCATGCTCAACGCAAATGCCAAATAACATTTATTTAGGTTTAACACTAATCCCGAAAGTATAGGGAGTGTGCGATGATGATCATATTAATCTTGGAACTACTTCCAACACTCATCGTCACTTCCCCTTCAACTAGTCTCTGTTTCTTCTGTAACTCCTATTTCGAGTTACTAATCTTAGCAACCGAACAAGTATCAAATACTCAGGGGCTACTATAAAACACTAGTAAGGCACACATCAATAACCTGTATATCAAATATACCTTTGTTCACTTTGCCATCCTTCTTATCCATCAAATATTCAGGGCATTCCGCTTCTAGTGACCATTTCCTTTCCAGTGTAAGCACTCAGTTTCAGGCTTTGGTCCAACTTTGGTCTTCTTCATGGGAGTGACAACTTGTTTGCCATTCTACTTGAAGTTTCCCTTTTCTTTCCCTTTGCCCTTTTCTTGAAACTAGTGGTCTTGTCAATCATCAAAACTTGATGCTCTTTATTGATTTCTACCTTCGTCGATTTCAACATCACGAAGAGCTTGGGATTCGTCATCCCTTGCATACTATAGTTCATCACGAAGTTCTAGTAAATTAGTGATGGTGACTAGAGAATTCTGTCAATCACTATCTTATCTGGAAGATTAACTCCCACTTGATTCAAGCGATTGAAGTACCCAGACAATCTGAGCACATGCTCACTAGTTGAGCGATTCTCCTCCATCTTTTAGCTATAGAACTTGTTGGAGACTTCATATCTCTCAACTCGGGTATTTGCTTGAAATATTAACTTCAATACCTGGAACATCTTATATGGTCCATGATGTTCAAAACGTCTTTGAAGTCCCGATTCTAAGCCGTTAAGCATGGTGCACTAAACTATCAAGTAGTCATCATATTGAGCTAGCCAAACGTTCATAACGTCTGCATCTGCTCCTGCAATAGGTCTGTCACCTACGGTGCATCAAGGACATAATTCTTCTGTGCAGCAATGAGGATAAACCTCAGATCACGGATCCAATCCGCATCATTGCTACTAACATCTTTCAACACAATTTTCTCTAGGAACATATCAAAATAAACACAGGGAAGCAACAACGCGAGCTATTGATCTACAACATAATTTGAAAAATACTACCAGAACTAAGTTCATGATAAATTTAAGTTCAGTTAATTTACTTAAAGAACTCCCACTTAGATAGACATCCCTCTAATCCTCTAAGTGATTACGTGATCCAAATCAACTAAACCATGTCCGATCATCACGTGAGATGGAGTAGTTTCATTGGTGAACATCATTATGTTGATCATATCTACTATATGATTCATGCTCGACCTTTCGGTCTCCGTGTTCCGAGGCCATATCTGTATATGCTTGGCTCGTCAAGTATAACCTGAGTATTCCGCGTGTGCAACTGTTTTGCACCTGTTGTATTTGAACATAGAACCTATCACACCCGATCATCACGTGGTGTCTCAGCACGAAGAACTTTCACAACGGTGCATACTCAGGGAGAACACTTCTTGATAATTAGTGAGAGATCATCTTATAATGCTACCGTCAATCAAAGCAAGATAAGATGCATAAAAGATAAACATCACATGCAATCAATATAAGTGATATGATATGGCCATAATCATCTTGTGCTTGTGATCTCCATCTCCGAAGCATCGTCGTGATCACCATTGTCACCGGCGTGACACCTTGATCTCCATCGTAGCGTCGTTGTCGTCTCGCCAAGCTTGTGCTTCCACGACTATCGCTACCATTTAGTGATAAAGTAAAGCATTACATCGCGATTGCATTGCATACAATAAAGCGACAACCATATGGCTCCTGCCAGTTGCCGATAACTCGGTTACAAAACATGATCATCTCATACAATAAAAATCAGCATCATGTCTCGACCATATCACATCACAACATGCCCTGCAAAAACAAGTTAGACATCCTCTACTTTGTTGTTGCAAGTTTTACGTGGCTGCTACGGGCTTAAGCAAGAACCAATCTTACCTACGCATCAAAACCACAACGATAGTTTGTCAAGTTGGTGCTGTTTTAACCTTCGCAAGGACCGGGCGTAGCCACACTCAGTTCAACTAAAGTTGGAGAAACTGTCTCCCACAAGCCACCTCTGTGTAAAGCACGTCGGGAGAACCGGTCTCGCGTAAGCATACGCGTAATGTCGGTCTGGGCCGCTTCATCCAACAATACCGCCAAACCAAAGTATGACATGCTGGTAAGCAGTATGACTTATATCGCCCACAACTCACTTGTGTTCTACTCGTGCATATAACATCAACATATAAAACCTAGGCTCGGATGCCACTGTTGGGGAACGTAGTAATTTCAAAAATTTCCTACGCACACGCAAGATCATGTGATGCATAGCAACGAGAGGGGGGAGTGTGATCTACATACCTAGTAGATCGACAACGGAAGCGTTTGGTTGATGTAGTCGTACGTCTTCACGGCCCAACCGATCAAGCACCGAAACTACGGCACCTCCGAGTTTTAGCACACGTTCAGCTCGATGACGATCCCCGGACTCCGATCCAGCAAAGTGTCGGGGAAGAGTTCCGTCAGCACGACGGCGTGGTGACGATCTTGATGTACTACTGCAGCAGGGCTTCGCCTAAACTCCGCTACAATATTATCGAGGACTATGGTGGCTGGGGGCGCCGCACACGGCTAAGGAAAAGATCACGTGGATCAACTTGTGTGTCTCTGGGGTGCCCCTGCCTTCGTATATAAAGGACTAAAGGGGGGAGGCTGGCCGGCCAAGGAGGGCGCGCCAGGAGAGTCCTACTCCCTCTGGGAGTAGGATTCCCCCCCAATCCTAGTTGGAATAGGATTCGCGGAGGGGGGGAAAGAGAGAGAGGGGCCGGCCCCCTCTCCTTGTCCTATTCGGACCAAGGGAGGGGAGGGGCGCGCGACCCATGAGGGGCTGCCTCTTCTCTTTTCCACTAAGGCCCATCATGGTCCATATAGCTCCCGGGGGGTTCCGATAACCTCCCGGTACTCCGGTAAAATCCCGATTTCACCCAGAACACTTCCGATATCCAAACATAGGCTTCCAATATATCAATCTTTATGTCTCGACCATTTCGAGACTCCTAGTCATGTCCGTGATCACATCCGGGGACTCCGAACAACCTTCGGTACATCAAAATGCATAAACTCATAATATAACTGTCATCGTAACCTTAAGCGTGCGGACCCTACGGGTTCGAGAACAATGTAGACATGACCGAGACACGTCTCCGGTCAATAACCAATAGCGGGACCTGGATGCCCATATTGGCTCCTACATATTCTATGAAGATCTTTATCGGTCAGACCGCATAACAACATACGTTGTTCCCTTTGTCATCGGTATGTTACTTGCCCGAGATTCGATCGTCGGTATTCCAATACCTAGTTCAATCTCGTTGCCGGCAAGTCTCTTTACTTGTTCTGTAATACATCATCCCGCAACTAACTCATTAGTTGCAATGCTTGCAAGGCTTAAGTGATGTGCATTACGAGAGGGCCCAGAGATACCTCTCTGACAATCGGAGTGACAAAACCTAATCTCGAAATAAGCCAACCCAACATGTACCTTTGGAGACACCTGTAGTACTCCTTTATAATCACCCAGTTACGTTGTGACGTTTGGTAGCACCCAAAGTGTTCCTTCGGTAAACGGGAGTTGCATAATCTCATAGTTACAGGAACATGTATAATTCATGAAGAAAGCAATAGCAACATACTAAACGATCAAGTGCTAGGCTAACGGAATGGGTCATGTCAATCACATCATTCTCCTAATGATGTGATCCCATTAATCAAATGACAACACATGTCTATGGTTAGGAAACATAACCATCTTTGATTAATGAGCTAGTCAAGTAGAGGCATACTAGTGACTATATGTTTGTCTATGTATTCACACATGTATCATGTTTCCGATTAATACAATTCTAGCATGAATAATAAACATTTATCATGAAATAAGGAAATAAATAATAACTTTATTATTGCCTCTAGGGCATATTTCCTTCAGAGGTCGCCTCTCTTGCTAACAATCTTGAAAGGTCCCACGTATCTAGGGCCAAGCTTCCCTTTGATACCGAAGCGACGAGTACCTTTCATAGGAGAGACGCGGAGGTAAACATGATCTCCGATCTCGAAAGCCAAATCACAGTGCTTACTATCATAGTAGCTCTTCTGGCGGGATTGGGCTGCTTTGAGGTTATCTCGAATGACTTTGCACATCTCCTCTGCCTCTATGATTAAGTCATTACCCAAAAGCTGACGTTCACCGGTTTCAGACCAGTTGAGAGGGGTACGGCACTTCCTGCCATACAGAATTTCAAATGGGGCCTTGCCCAAACTTTCTTGAAAACTGTTGTTGTAGGAGAATTCAGCATAAGGAAGACAATCCTCCCACTTCATGCCGAAGGAGATCACACAAGCCCTGAGCATATCTTCAAGAATCTAGTTGACACGCTCGACTTGACCACTAGTTTGAGGATGGAAAGCTGTGCTGAAGCGGATGTTGGTGCCCATGGCCTTCTGAAAAGAATCCCAAAACTTGGATGTAAAGATGTTGCCACGGTCTGAAGAGATCACTTGTGGAATACCGTGCAGAGAGACAATACGAGAGGTATAGAGTTCCGCCTATTGAGCTGCAGTGATTGACTCTTTGATAGGCAGAAAGTGAGCCACTTTGGTGAGTTTGTCGATGACAACGAATATAGCATCATTGCCACGCTTGGACTTTGGAAACCCAGGCAGGAAGTCCATTTCAATGTGGTCAAACTTCCATTCTGGAATGGTAAGAGGTTGGAGGAGACCAGCTGGCCTTTGGTGTTCTGCCTTCACTCTTCTGCAGACATCACACTCATTCACGAACTGAGCAATCTCGCGCTTCATTCGAGTCCACCAATAAGCCTGCTTAAGGTCCTGATACATCTTCGTACTCCCTGGGTGGATGGAGAGGAGAGAATTGTGAGCCTTGTTCAAGATCACTTTATGGAGGTCACCTTTGGGTACAACAATACGATCCTCGAAGAAAAGAGTATCCTTGTCATCAAGGCGGTAGCACTTGTACTTGGGTTGATTCTTGGCAATCCCAATCTTCACCTTTTTCACCATAGCATCAAGAAGCTGGGCTTGGTGAATCTGGTCTTCCAAGGTAGGAGAGACTTAAAGGTTGGCGAGGAAACCTTGAGGAACAACTTGCAGATTAAGTTTGCGGAAAGCTTCACAAAGCCCGGGTTCATAAGGCTTGAGAATCAGACTGTTGCAGTAAGCTTTCCTGCTCAATGCATCAGCAATCACATTGGCCTTTCCTGGAGTATACTTGATACTCGGATTATACTCTTGAATCATTTCGACCCATCGAGTTTGCCTGAGGTTGAGATTAGGCTGAGTGAAGATGTACTTGAGACTCTTGTGGTCAGTGAAGATGTCCACTTTTCTTCCCAATAAGAGATGTCTCCAAGTCAAAAGAGCATGCACAACTGCCGCCAACTCGAGATCATGAGTGGGGTAGTTCTTCTCATTGGGCTTCAACTGGCCAGAGGTATAAGCAACAACTTTCTTCTCTTGCATCAATACTGCGCCAAGACCTTGGAGAGAGGCATCACAAAAGACCTCGTACGGCTTGGATTCATCAGGCGGAGTCAGAACTGGAGCAGTGATCAATTTCTCTTTCAAAGTGTTGAAAGCAATGTCACACTCCGGAGACCAAACGTACTTGACGTGCTTCTGGAGAAGATTTGAGAGAGGCTTCGCGATCTTAGAAAAGTTTTCAACGAATCTTCGGTAATAGCTTGCGAGATCGAGGAAGCTACGGAGTTGCTTCACGTTCTAAGGAGGTTCCCAATTCACAATTGCAGACACCTTCTCAGGATTCACGGCAATGCCCTTGGCAGAGATGATATGACCAAGATAAAGAACCTCATCGAGCCAAAATTTGCACTTGGAGAACTTGGCGTAGAACTGGTGTTCCCTCAGCTTATCGAGTACCAAACGCAAGTGCTTGGCATGATCTTCCTTGTTCTTCAAGAAAACCAGAATGTCGTCGAGATAGACCAAAACGAAGTCATTGGTGTAGGCGTTGAAGATGAAGTTCATCATGCGAGAGAACGTCGGAGGAGCGTTGACGAGACCAAAAGACATGACAGTGTATTCGTATAAACCATAGCTTGTCCTGAAAGCCATTTTGGGAATATCTTGCTCACGGATTCGAATCTGATGATAACCCATACGGAGATCAAGCTTGGAGAATACTTGGGCACCTTTGAGTTGTTCGAACAGCTCGTTGATGTTGGGAAGTGGGTATTTGTTCTTGATGGTCTTCTTGTTCAATGGACGGTAATCAACACAAAGTCGGTCCATTCCATCCTTCTTCTTCACAAAAAGAACACCACAACCCCACGGAGAAGAACTAGGCCGGATGAGACCCATTTTCTCTTGAATACCGAGTTGCTTCTTCAGCTCCTTCAACTCTTCAGGTCCGAGCTTGTAAGGACGTTTGCACACAGGTTCCGTGCCAGGCTCAAGATCAATAACGAATTCAACTGGCCGGTGCGGAGGCATTCCTGGAAGCTCTTCTGGAAAGACGTTTTGATATTCGCAAACGACTGGAATTTGTGAGATAGCATCTAGTTCACCCTTCTCATTGAGAGAAAACAGACGGATGGTATCATCACGAGCGGCAAAGACAATTACATCCTCAGACGAATGAGTCAATTGAATCTGCCTGGCTGCACAATCAAGCTGAGCCTTGTGCTTCGAAAGCCAATCCATTCCGAGAATAAGATCAATATCCGAGTACCAAGAACCCCCGTGGAGAAAGAAGAAACTGTAGTCGCCCAAGTGATTGGTAACATCTGGGGCAATGAGGTTGCCTTCATGCGCTTACCGGGAGAACAACTGCTAAAGGTCTAGGAAAATTTGTAAAGGCAACCCATGCTTAGATGAAAACGGTCTCGAGATGAAACAATGCGATGCACCCGTGTCAAAAAGAACTTTTGAGGAATATCATTAACAGGAAGGTTACCCATAATGACATCTGACGAGTCCTCTGCCTGAGCTACTATTCATCAAGTTGACCTTGGCATGCTTGGGGTTATGCTTGACCACAGCTGTACTTGCCGATCTGACAGGGAGGAGGAGGAAGACGCCTCCGGTTGAAACACTTGTTGGCATAGTGACCCTTCTGTTGGCACTTGTTGCACGTGACCTCTGAAAGCGGACGGTGATACAGAGCACTCGATCTTGGAGCTTGAGACGAAGTCTTGTTCTGAAAGCCAGGGTTGGGTGGGTGGGAAGATCCACTGCCACCTTTGCTCTTCTGCTGATACGGCTGACGAAATGGAGGAGGAGGAAGCCAATACTTCTCCTGCTTGGCCACTTGAGTAGAGGAAGAAGGAGTAGCATCTCTGACTCGCTTCTTGGAAGCATCACACCTCAACTCAGCGGCCTCTTGCTTCAATGCCATGTTGTAGAACTCATCGTATCTCAAGGGCTCAAAGAGAACAAGAGCTAGCTGAAATTCTTCTCTGAGACCACCCCTGAACTGATATATCATGCTCTTCTCATCAGGTACCTCCTGCTTAGCAAAGCGGGCGAGCTTCTGGAACAACTTGTTGTAGTCATAGACAGACAAAGAGCCTTGCTTCAGGTTGCGGAATTCCTCACGCTTGCTTTCAACCACGCTCTGAGGAATATGATGAGCTCGGAAATCTTGACGGAATTCATCCCAAGTGATAACACGTCCACCTCTGGAGTCCTTGTACTGCTGGAACCATTCTACATCTTGATATTTGAGTTGGAAGGAAGCGAACTTAACAAAGTCCTCAGGCCTGATGTTACTGCACTCAAAATGCTTGCACAGATCCACAAGCCAATCGTCAGCATCGGTTGCCTCAACACAATTGCTGAAAGTCTTTGGCCCGTTAGCAAGGAACTGGTTGAGTGTAGCAAAGTGATTCTGATTGTTGCCTTGGTTCCCTTGGTTGCCTTGAATGCGCTCTTGAAGAATTTGCATGATCAACTGTGTGTTTGCATTGGTTGCGGCAATCACAGCTTGCCATGCCTCCGAAGGAGGTGGAGGTGGTGGCAGATCAGGATTCGGAGTCGTGCGCGTTGCAGGAGCCATCCTGAAGAGGTTGACCACCATTAGCACATTGATAGACAAAATAAGCTGAATCCAACGGAATGAAAATTGCAACATATAGTCTTCACATCCGAACAAAATGAACGAATGCATTCCTCTTGAAATGGTCACATATCCATAAATTGAGAAGCCACGAAGAATTAAGGTAGAGAAATAAATCAACAAGGTACGGATCAAGAACGAATACTCGGTAAGAAATCCCAATCTCAAACAAAATATCCGTGGAAGAAGAACTAGAGCTACTAGAATTCCCACCTATGAAACTCCCGAACCTTTCCGGTTATGCAATTAGGTGTTGGGGATACAGGGGAAGCATAATATCTCACCCAAATCTAGCAAATCCTACATCCAACTATATCCATCCTTCAACACATAACCGAGAAAAACTTCGGAAACCATCTACCTCAACCTTCAAAAAGCATCCGTTATACAAGTTATGGCGATACTCCCGAACTCCCGCCCCAGTACTGGGTGGCGTCGAGGTTATCTCACCAATGAACTGCATAAAAGAGATTTTCGATGTGGGCGTACTAAACTCAGGTATTCCAGAATTGCAACGATAAAATTATGATGACAACACCTCAGAGCTCAACTCCCCGGGACACTTCCACAAAACCCCTGACAGGAGGCACCAAGACAATGTTCTCATCATAAAACCATCGGAACGATTCCAAGATACCCGCGTGATCCTAAATTTTTTTTAGTGAAATTTGAGAAGAGAAGAGTCAAAACTCTACGTTAGGATGCCTTACCAGAGCGATGAGGAGACTGGGAAGTAAAAAGAATTCCTAAACTCTCCGATATATAATTCCTAAATGACTCAAAACATTTTTTCTAGACACAACTCGGCTGCTAAAACGATCAAGCAATGGGGCTCCTAAGGTCGGGGAAGGCTCTAATTACCAACTTGTAACACCCTCGATGCGACTATATCCCCCATGTGTCGAGGCACGACTTAGAGGCATAATCGCATTGAAGGCATATGTCGCAAGTTAGGCAATCTTCACAACATCCCATGTAATATAGATAATCAAAGGGGAGATAACATAGTTGTCTTACACTCGCCACGTCAAAAAAGTACATAAATAACATTACATCATCCAAACACTCATGGCCCGACTATGGCGCCAAAATAAAAGATAACCCAACAAGCGACATGGCCCCGATCACCCCCAACTGGGCACCACTACTGATCATCAGGAAAGGAAACATAGTAACGTTGAGAGTCTTCGTCGAACTCCCACTTGAGCTCAAGCGCGTCTCCTGGAGCGGAATCATCAGGCCCTGCATCTGGTGTAATAGTAATATGTGAGCCACAGGGACTCAACAATCTCGCACCCTCGCGATCAAGACTATTTAAGCTTATAGGTAAGGCAAGGTAAATATATATGTGGAGCTGCAGCAAGCGACTAGCAAAATATGGTGGCTAACTTATTCGCAAAAGAGAGCGAGAAGAGGAGGCAAAGCGCGAGCGAGAAACTAGAGAACAACCTGCGCAAGCATTACTCCAACACCGTGTCCGCTTCCCGGACTCCGTCGAGAAGAGGCCGTCACGGCAACACACTCAGTTGATTCATTTTAGTTAAGTTAAGGTTCAAGTTATCTACAACCGGACATCAACAAATTCCCATCTGCCCATAACCGCGAGCACGGCTTTCGAAAGTTCAAATCCCTGCAGGGGAGTCCCAACTTAGCCCATGACAAGCTCTCACGGTCAACGAAGGAATAGACCTCCTCCCAAGACGTTCCGATCAGACTCGGTATCTCGGTTCTTCAAGACACTTCGACAGGTTAAAACAAGACCAGCAACACCGCCCGAATGTGCCGACAAATCCCGATAGGAGCTGCACATATCTCGTTCTCAGGGCACACTCTAATGAACCAGACGTCAGGTAGGCCAGCCCAGAGGTGCCCCTGGTAGCCCCGGACATCGCTCGGTGGGACCAACACTCAGAGGAGCACTAGCCCGGGGGGGAGGGCTAAAATAAGATGACCCTCGGGCTCCGGAAACCCAAGGGAAAAAGAGGCTAGGTCACAAATGGTAAAACCAAGGTTGGGCATTGCTGGAAAAGCTTTAATCAAGGCAAACTATGAAGGGGTTCCCATTATAACCCAACCGCGTAAGGAACGCAAAATCCGGGAACATAACACCGATATGACAGAAACTAGGGCGGCAAGAGTGGAACAAAACACTAGGCGAGAGGCCAAGCCTTCCACCCTTTACCAAGTGTATAGATGCATTTAAGATAACAAGATAATATAATGATATCCCAACAAGTAAATAAATGTTCCAACAAGGAACGGCCTCCAATCTTCACCTGCAACTAGCAACGCTATAAGAGGGGCTGAGCAAAGCGGTAACATAGCCAACCAACGGTTTGCTAGGACATGGTGGGTTATAGGTTTGACATGGCAATTTGGGAGGCTTGAAAGCAAGTGGTAGGCATCATAGCATTGGCATAGCAAAAGAGCGAGCAATCTAGCATAGCAAAGATAGTAGTGATTTCGAGGGTATGATCATCTTGCCTGCACAGTTGTCAGAGTTGACTGGATCCTCGAAAGAAAACTCAACGGGCTCCTCGTTAGCGAACTCGTCTCCCGGCTCTACCCAAACAATACAAACAAGCAACAAGGACACAATCAACCACGTGCAAGCTCAAACAAAATGATGCAAAGATGATATGCTATGCGGGATGCGATGCGGGATGCATATGCAAGATGAGACAAGGAATGCATGAACCTAGCCTCAATTTGGGAAACCAAGTGTGCCACTGGAAATATGAGATGAAATCGCTTGAAAACGATATAATGAACGCAAGAATCGGAGTTACGGTTTGGAAATGGCAAGCGATTCAAATATGGCACCGGTCTGCGATTCGCAGCAAGTAGCCATCTAAATGCAATGAGATGAACATGCTACAGCACCCAAACATGACAACAAAATACATGGCAGGGATTCATTCATGATGCTTAACAAAAGTCTAGCACTGAGCTACAGCCAATTCATCCATTAACAGGTTCAACCAAGCATGGCAAAAATGCATATGGCAAACAGATTTCAGACTTAGTGAAATGAACACTTGTCTGGAATTTCAGATTAGGTAGCACTCTTCGGAGCAACAAAACTACATGCTACAGGACCTGAACATGGCAAAGTAAAGCATGGCATGGAGCTACTCAAAGAGCTTAACAAAAGTCCCTTAGTGACCTTGAGCCAAAAGGGATCAGAAAATACAATTGCAAGCATGTGAACATGGCAAAAACATAATCAGATCACAGACTTAGTGAAAACTGGTGCATGCTGAAACAGATATCAAGTAGGCATGTTTACGAGCTCGATGCACTCAATACGGAGCAAGTCATGAGAAGCTAAGCATACACCCATCAAGAATACATAAAATGCAAGCTAGACTTGGCAAGAACAATAGCATAGCATGCACAGATCAACTACAACATCATCGGCAAAATTGCAAACAAGTTGACAATCTGCCCAGATTCACAAAGTAGCAAAAGTAGAGCTCGATTGACTCAAGCTAGGGTGCTCCATAATTGCAAACAAGGACATGGATGGATAGAGCACTACAATATTAACAAAACATCCTTACTGACCATCCTCAAAAGAGGCACGGATCACTAGGAAACAACATGAACATATGGCCACATGAGATAAACAGCTCAAGGACTTAGTGGAATTGCCAAGTCCCTGAAATCAGAATTGCCAAGTGCACCACTTTGCAAGCTTGTACTAGTCACCACACACATCAAAAAAATACATGGGTTGCACCTCTGGAAAGATGGCAAAACCCTTAACAAAATATATGTAGAACTCATGGGCATATCATGCACACAATAATCATGGCAAAATGACAAAAAGCTAAATGGAGCAGCAGATCTGACAATTATCTCAAGTAGCCCTCTTCTAACAGCATTTCGGGCATCAAGATGAACTCAAATGAAAATTATGAAATGGAATGAAATGATGTACTCTCTGAGATGAACATTTTGATATGCTATATGCCCAAATCGGAGCTACAGATGCAAAGTTACGAGGCTATGAACAGGAGCATATGGATCTAGGATTTTAGGGACTTAGAAGAAAAAAAACCACCTCGAGATAAAAGTCAATGGTGCACGGAAGCCGAGGCGGTGGCGGATCTCGCCGGAGTTGCGGGCCGCGGTGGCAGGAGGAAGGAGGAGGCCGGCCGGAGCTCGTGGCGGCGAGGGGAAGGCGGCGGCGGCGGGCACGGACGCCGAGGTGGCCGCGGTTGGCGCGGGCGGCGTCTTGTGTGACCGGGGAAAGGGTTGGTGGCGGCGGCGGCGACGGCGTCCCACGGCGGCGGGCGATGGGCGTCGGGGAGGATAAAGGGCGCGGCAGCGCGGCTCCCCTGGGCCACGGGGGCCGACGTGGGCTCGGGCGGGCCGGCGCGGCGGCGGCGATGTGGACGCCCGCCCGGGACACGTGGCACGACGCGGTTGGGCGGTGGCGGCGAGCGGACAATGTCCGGCCCGGACGGACAATGTCCGGTGCGGCGCAAGGGATGGATCTAGGGTTTTCGGGGGGAAGGAGAAGGAGATTTTTGGGGGATCTTTAAATAGGCATAGGAGGAGCTAGGAGAGTCCAAATGAGGTGCGGTTTTCGGCCATGCGATCGTGATCGAACGCTCTAGATGATGGAGAAGGTTTTGGGCCAACTTGGAGGGGTGTTGGGCTGCAACACACATGAGGCCTTCTTGGTCCCTCGGTTAACCGTTGGAGTATCAAACGAAGTCCAAATGATACGAAACTTGACCGGCGGTCTACCGGTAGTAAACCAAGGCCGCTTGGCAAGACTCGGTCCAATCCGGAAATGTTTAATCTCCACATACGAAAGAAAGGTAGAAATGGCCACCGGAGGAGAACGAAGCGCCGGAATGCAAAACAGACAACGGGGAAAATGCTCGAATGCATGAGATGAACACATATGCAAATGCAATGCGCATGATGACATGATATGAGATGCATGACAACAATAACAACACACGGAGACAAAAACCCGAACCCGAGAAAATAAAATAACTTAAAGCCAGAAACGACAAGAGTTGGAGTAGAAATTGGGAAAGTTACATCCGGGGTGTTACACCTTGGTTGGTTCTTCAGGATGTCGTCAGTTAACCGAAGTTTTGTTGCTCGTATCCGGATCCACGGAGATGGTAGGGATGAGGATCCTCCCGACCAGTCTTCGTTGGCAGAGTTCATGTTAGAGGTTGAGAGGAACAAGCGTGAGTCTAACCGCTTGCTAGCACGTATTGAGGAGAACACCTCCCATCAGCACAAAGAGTTTGTGTCCATCCATGACTTCATCGGTCTGAAACCACCTACCTTCCATCATTCCATTGAACCACTTGATGCCGATGACTGGCTCAATAGTATCACCCACAAGCTGTGTTCTGCGAATGTAGCTGAAAGTAACAAGGTCACCTACGCTGCTTATCACCTGGAAGGTCCTGCTAGTATTTGGTGGCAGAACTATGAGGCTATGCTTCCAGTTGGCCAGAAAACCACCTGGAGAGATTTCACTGAGGCTTTTCGCGAGCATCACATTCCTCAGGCTCTCATTGATCGCAAGAGAGAAGAGTTTTGTAGTTTCACCCAGAGCAAGATGGCTGTTGATGCTTACAGTAGAGAGTTTGAGAACCTTGCTCGCTATGCTACAGAAGAAGTGTCCACAGACGCCAAGAAGCAGGCTAGGTTCCAGAAGGGTCTCAACCCCAAGTTGCATCGTGATCTCCACTTGCACCATTGCAATACATTCCAGGCTCTTGTGAACAAGGCCATTAATGCGGAGACAGCTCAGCTCACTTACGAGGAGTCTCGTAAGCACACCCGTGATTTGGTTTCTTTCTCCGGTTCTAGTTCGCAGAAGCGCCGGATTTGGGTTCCGAACTCCGCTCTTCCACCCGGATATTCACCGAGGCCATCTTATGTGGCGCCTCACCCAGTTCAGCAGTATGCTCCACCCAGGTCTATTGGTAGACCGCTTGTCAAAGCGGGTCCACGTCCTACTTCAGGGACTTGTTTCACATGCGGAGAGCCAGGACACTATGCACGTGACTGCTCTCAAACCAACTATGCTCCACCCCAGCCTGAGAAGTCTGTTGGCCATGGTAAGCTATCACGCAAGATGATTATTGTCAAGTCAGCTCCCACTGAACGTGGATGTGTGCATCACGTCTCAGCTGAAGACACTCATGATGATCCGGATGTCGTTCTTGGTACCCTCCTTGTCAATTGCCATCCAGTTTCGGTTCTGTTCGATACCGGAGCATCTCACTCCTTCATTTCTGAAGGCTATTCTCGTTTGCACGACATGTCATTTTGCGATATGCCAACTCCACTTGAAATCCAAACTCCAGGGTCTAGATGGCAAACTACTAGAATAAGCCATGGTAATGAAATCCTTGTTGACAGACTTGTATTCCTTGCATCACTTATAGCCCTCAAGTCTACAGATATTAACATCATCTTGGGTATGGACTGGATGAAAGCTCATCATGCCAAGATTGATTGTTACACAAGGTCTGTTCAGCTTACACACCCATCCGGCAAGATAGTCACCGTCTCCACTAGAGTTGCAAAGCGTCAACTCTATTCTCTTAATGCCAACCCTCTTCCAGACCTTGAAGATATCCCGGTAGTCTGTGACTTTCCAGATGTCTTTCCAGTGGAACTGCCAGGTATTCCACCTGACAGAGATGTAGAATTTGTCATAGATCTTATCCCAGGAACCGCTCCAATCTCTAGGAGACCTTACAAGATGGCACCCTTAGAACTAGCTGAGCTTAAGAAACAACTTGATGAATCCTTGCAAAAGGGTTTCATCCGTCCTAGTTCTTCTCCCTGGGCTTGCCCCGTCCTCTTCGTCAAGAAGAAGGATGGTACGGACCGGATGGTTGTAGATTATTGTCTCGTTAATTTGATCACGATAAAGAACAAGTATCCGCTCCCCAGGATCAATGACTTGTATGATCAGCTCGCTGGATCCTCAGTCTTTTCCAAGATGGATTTGAGGTTAGGCTACCACCAAATCAAGATCAGAAATGGGGATATTCCTAAGACGGATTTTGTCACTCGTTATGGTCAGTACGAGTACACCGTCATGTCCTTTGGTCTAACCAACGCTCCAGCTACTTTCTCTCGCTTGATGAACTCGATCTTCATGGAGTACTTAGATAAGTTCGTCGTGGTTTACCTCGATGATATTCTTATTTACTTGAAGAACAAGGAAGATCATGCCGAACATCTTAGACTTGTGCTAGAAAAACTCAGAGAGCACCGCCTTTATGCCAAGTTCTCCAAGTGCGAATTTTGGTTGCCAGAAGTGACCTATCTCAGCCACGTAATCTCTGGTAAGGGCATTGCTGTCAATCCCGAAAGAGTTCAGGCCGTTCTTAATTGGACTCCGCCTGAAACAGTTAAGCAAGTTAGGCGTTTCCTTGGTCTAGCCAGTTATTGTTGCCGATTCATTGAGAACTTCTCCAAAGTGGCCAAACCTCTCACGGAACTTCTCAAGAAAGATAAAAAGTTTGAGTGGTCCCCACAGTGTGAGCACAGTTTTCAGGAACTGAAAAGACGTCTGACTTCTGCTCCCATACTTGTGCCACCGGACTTCACTAAGGACTTTGTTATCTATTGTGATGCCTCACGACAGGGACTAGGTTGCATTCTTATGCAAGATCGCCATGTGATTGCCTATGCATCTCGACAGTTGTATCCACATGAGGAGAATTATCCTACACATGATCTAGAGCTTGCAGCCGTAGTCTATGCACTTAAGACCTGGCGACATTACCTTCTTGGTAAACGTTGCGAGATTTACACCGATCACCAGAGTCTCAAGTATATCTTCACCCAACCAGATTTGAACCTTAGGCAAAGACGTTGGTTGGAGTTGATCTCAGATTACGACTTAGGGATTACCTACACCCCAGGCAAGGGGAATGTCATGGCTGATGCGCTAAGTCATAAGTCCTATTGCAACAATCTCATGTTGCAGCAGGGCCAACCACTTCTCCATGAGGAATTATGTAAACTTAACCTTCACATTGCTCCTCACGGATTCCTTTCTACCTTGGTGGCGAAACCTACTCTTGTGGATCAAATCATCTCTGCTCAGAAGCAGGATACGGGAATTTCCCGGATCAAGAGAAACATTAACAAGGGAGTTGGTGGTAGTTTCTCTATAGATGATCGTGGTGTTGTTTTCTTTGAGAGTCGCTTGGTGGTTCCCAAGAATCAACATCTTCGACAATTAATCCTTAAGGAGGCGCATGAATCTCCTCTCACTATTCATCCCGGTAGTACTAAGATGTATCAGGACCTACGCCAGAGGTTCTGGTGGACTAGGATGAAGAGAGAAATTGCTTAGTTTATTGCTAACTGTGACATTTGTCGTCGCGTTAAGGCAGAGCATCAAAGGCCTGCTGGCACCCTTCAACCTTTAGCTATTCCTGAGTGGAAATGGGATAAAGTTGGTATGGACTTCATCACCGGCTTTCCCAGGACCAAGAAAGGGAATAACGCTATCTTCGTAGTCATTGATCGTCTTTCCAATGTGGCTCACTTCCTACCTGTTCGAGAGAATATCACTGCTAGTCAGCTTGTTGACTTATATATTTCTCGAATAGTGTCACTTCATGGTGTTCCACTAGAGATCAATTCAGACCGTGGTAGTCTTTCACTTCTCATTTCTGGGAGAGTTTCCAAACTGCCATGGGCACCCATCTTTCCTTCAGTACCGCTTTCCACCCTCAATCAAGTGGTCAGGTGGAAAGGGTCAACCAAATTCTTGAAGACATGCTTAGAGCTTGTGTTATCTCATTCGGTATGGATTGGGAGAAGTGTCTTCCCTTCGCCGAGTTTTCTTATAACAACAGCTACCAATCCAGCCTCAAGAAAGCTCCTTTTGAGGTTCTGTATGGACGAAGATGTCGAACACCTTTGAACTGGTCAGAAACCGGTGAAAGACAATTCTTTGGACCGGATATGATCCAAGAGGCAGAAGAGCAAGTTCGCATCATTCGTGAGAATTTGAAAACAGCCCAATCTCGTCAAAAGAGCCAGTATGACCGTAGTCATAAGGAAGTGGCTTATGAAATTGGCGACAAAGCTTACCTTCGGGTTACCCCTTTGAAGGGTACCCATCGATTCGGTATCAAGGGCAAGTTGGCTCCTCGTTATATTGGTCCCTTTCTCATTCTCGCTAAACGAGGAGAGGTTGCCTACCAGTTGGAACTACCACCACATCTTTCTCGAGTTCATGATGTCTTCCACGTCTCTCAACTCAGGCGTTGCTTCTTGGATCCCATCCGCGGAGTGGACCACGAAACGCTTGATCTCCAAGATAACCTCAAATATCGAGAGTACCCTATTCGCATCCTTGATCAAGCAGAGCGTGTCACCCGACGTCATAACATCAAGTTTCTCAAGGTTCAGTGGTCTCATCATTCCGAGAGAGAAGCTACTTGGGAGCGTGAAGATCGTCTTCGACTTGAGTACCCCACTTTCTTTCCGCCAACCCCTGAATCTCGGGACGAGATATCTTCGAGTGGGGGCGAGTTGTCACATCCCTAGTTCTGGTATGACCTAGACCAGCTAGCCATTTGTGCATCATGTTTAAATTCCATTTAAATTTGAAATGGGGATTTGTGAAACCCTCAGAATTATTTCTGGAAATAACCCAGATAAAAATTGCTCCAAAAGGGTCCAAGAAAATGTTCATGTTGCTCTCTGAAAATATTGGTCAGAGTTAAAATTCTAACAAATATTTTCAGGAGCTCATAAATATTTATTTTGGCCATTTGGAATTAATCCAGTAATTATTTGCGTTGGATAAATATTTTATATATACAAAATATTGTCCAATATTTCTGAATTTTGGTGAGGGGCTTTGGAGTGGTCCAACTAGTCCCTACAAAAATTTACAGAATAAAATAAATTGATTTAGTATTATTACTAAATCAGAACAAATGTCAGATAAATAGAAAAGAAACAGAAATGGTAAAAACCCACCTGTGCTTACCTGCGGCCCAGCTCCTGTGCTGGCCCAGCACTGTGCAGCCCAGCAGCAACCCAGCCCACCTGTCTCCCTCCCCTGTCGTCTTCCTCCCGCCAGGAGGACAGCGCGTGTGGCCGCCGCGCGCGAGCACGCGCCTCGCCACCTCCTGCTCGCCGCCGAGCCCATGGACGCGTGGATGAACGCCCCGGTGTCGTCCCGATCCGCCTGACCTCTCTCACTCTCCCCCTCGCCCTCTCCCCGTGCTCAGAAGCTCCGCCACATCGCCGGCTACCTTCCCGTCAAGACACGCACCTCGGGAGGCCCTGGAGCGCCGCCATCGCCGTCGTCTTCACTTCCGGCCACCGGCGATCGCCCACGCCGTTTTGCTCGCGTTCGACCTTCCCCGAGCCCGCTTCGACGCCCTCTGCGACCGCTGTCAGCTCCATCGTCGTTTGCCCCTCTTCCACTTGCCTCTCAATCACCGCAGGCGCCGTTTCGACCGAAGCCGTAGCACTTCGCCGCCGACCATGGCGCCACCGTGGCCAGGGGCCGAGCCAGCCACACCCACGCACGTCACCGTGCTCCTGGTGACGCCAGGAGGCCGTAGATCCTCTTCGCTCGCCTCCCCATGCACCGCAGCCCTCGCCCGCACTTGGCCGTGCTCCGGCCGCCGCCGCGAGCCTCGCTCCGGTGAGCTCCGCCACCCCTCTTCCTCCTATCTACCCCATTAGATGCGGGAGAGCACGGGCTACGCCCTGGTGCTCTCCGCCGTCCTTTTGGTCACCGGAACGGTGATCCCGAGCCCCTCCGCCGCGTTCGGCCTCGCCGGTGGCTAAACGCCAGTGGGGTTGACCGGTCTAACCCCCAAGTTGACCTGGGTTTGACTACCCAGGGACAATGACAGGTGGGGCCCGGCCTGCTAATGTTTCTGTTAGGATTAGTTTAATATCTAATTAACACTGTTAACTAACAATGAGCCAATGACATGTGGGACCCGGTCGTCAGGTTTGACCTGGTCAGCTCCGTTGACCTGCTGACGCAGGCATGACGCAATGCTGACGTAGTTATTCTTTTTCTGGAATTATTTTTAAACAGGAAATTCCAAAAAATGTTCAAAACTTCAAAAATTCATAGAAATTCAACCGTAGCTCAGATTGAAATAATTTATATATGAAAAATTATCAGAACAATTCAATCCATCCATCTATACCACTTTCATGCATGTTCAACCAACTTATACCACTGTATAAGTGAAAACATGATAATGACATTTTAAATGCTAAATATGGAGTTTGCATATGAACCCTTGGTCCATATGGACTTCATTTAAATGGTTGCTAGATGCATTATTGCAATCATAACATCATTACCATGTTCATGCATCATAATGTTGCATATGCTTGTGTTTTGATTTCCGACATCGTTCCTTCTCGATAGGTCCTGCTCCGGAGAGTGTTCGAGAGTACCTGTCTGAGGAGCAGTGTCCCCCTGTTGATCTACCAGGCAAGCAACCCCCCCTTGTTCATTCCGATACAATCCCACTCTCTCGCTCCTGCTCTCTTTTATTGCATTAGGACAACAACGATTCAACTGCTACTTTATGCTACGGTAGTTGAACCCATTCCTCTACATGACCTGTCATTGCCACAATAAATAGTTGAAACCCACTAGCATGTGTAGGAGTTGATTGAGCCATGTGGTGTTCCTACCATGCCATGCCTGCTATTGCTTAGAGTTGTGTCAGGTCTGATTCATCGGGAATGAATGGGAGTGCTATGATATGTTCTGGTGTTGAGAGTTAAGCGTGTGAACACAATTTGGTAAAGGTAGCGGTGAGAGGCCATGTAGGAGTACATGGTGGGTTGTCTCATTGGGACCGTCCTTAAGAACTGAGTTATGTGTAAGTTGTCCAATGACTAGCTACTACCACACATTGGGCTCCGGGCGCTCCAAGCTCTCTCGACTTATTAACCACCTTTAACTCTGTCCAGGAGTTGCAAATAGTTTCTGGTGTTTGTAGGTAGTGCTATTTTTCTACCGAGTGGCACCCGGCAGGGTGGACTTGGGACACACTAGGCACACGTGGCCCGGTGTACCGAGTGGCACCCGGATGGTGGGCTCGGGAACCCTGTACACATCGTTTGGGGCCGTGAGCGAAACCCCGGCTGGATCTCCTTGTGGATGGAACTCGAATAGGCGATAAACCTGGACTAGAGTCTTGTGTGGTTAGTTAGGTCGTGGCCGACACCCTCGCCAGGCTTCCGCTTGAAGGTTGCCGAGATACATGACGTGTACATGGTGATAAGTGGTGAGAGCGTGTGTGAAGAAGTACACCCCTGCAGGGTTATCATGATCTATTCGAATAGCCGTGTCCTCAGTTATGGACTTCTTGGATGCTTACGTGGTACATGGACAACTTAAAGTGGATACTCTAAAATGCTCAAGACAAGTGTGAGTGCTATGGATGGCCTTCTCGTAGGGAGACGAGGATGAATCCATAGTAGTGTATTGATGTGGTGATTAGTGGACTCGTGTGTGCTGCCTCATCTCAAAGAAGTTTCTCGTTGTCGTAGAACAGGATAGCCACTGAGTCAAAGCTGGCTTGCTGCAACTAAACCCCACATTACCTTCTTGATACAAATGCATATATGATAGGATCTGATGTAAGTCTTGCTGAGTACCTTTGTACTCACGTTTGCTTTATTTATGTTTTGTAGATGAGACATCTGTCTTACTAGTAGTTCCGCTTGGACTTCGACGAATAGCTTGTTACCTCAGCTACGATCTTGTACCCTTGGGAGGGTCTTGTAGATAGTCAGGCTTCTCAGCCCTTTTCTTTTGTAGTTGTCTGTACTCAGACATGTAATGCTTCCGTTGCTTGTATGCTCTGAATGATGGGTCATGTGACCCCTGTTTGTATTTATACTATGTGGCTCTTCTGAGCCTTTATCTATATGAGTTTGCATTATGTTGTGATGCCATATTGTACAGCACATACTTGCATGTTATGCGTACATGTGACGTGTATTGCTATGTGTGGGATCCGACAATCTAGTTGTTTATCCTTGGCAGTCTCTCTTATGGGGAAATGTAGTCTAGTGCTTCCTTGAGCCATAGTAGTCCGCTACAGCCCGGTTCACCGGAGTCCTGCTAGCCCAGCACTACTGCTCAGGACACTTGACTGGCCGGCATGCGTTTCACTTTGTTCCAGTGTCTGTCCCTTCGAGGAAATGTCACGCGGTGACAACCAGAGTCCTGACTAGCCTGCTACAGCCCGGGTTCCCCGGAGTCCTGTTAGCCCAGTGCTACAGCCCGGATTCACACGCTGCTGACCGACACGCTCGATGTGAATCATGTATGCCTGTTCCCATAGGTTAGTGCCGCTTTGGGTTCACGACTAGCCATGTCGGCCCGGGTTCTCTGTCATATGGATGCTAGCGACACAATCATATACGCGAGCCAAAAGGCGCAAACGGTCCCGGGCCAGGGTAAGGTGACACCCGTGGGGATACCGTGCGTGAGGCCGCAAAGTGATATGAGGTGTTACCGGCTAGATTGATGTGATTTGGAATCGGTGTCCCGACAGTTGAAAAGGTCTCTGGCCTCGAAAACCGAAGGCAAGCGGGACCGGTACTTCCTCTTCATGACTTCATGCGACGCGTTCTGGTCTAACATGAGCATGTAGGCTTGTGCATCTAAAGCGGCCCGCTCCGCGGTCATCCTGGTATTTTCAGCTGCCAGGTCTGCCTTGGCCTGAGTGATCTGTTCCCTCACCTTTGCAATCTCCGCATTGTGGACGTCCTGATCCGCCGGGTTAGCTTCTGCCATAAGCGCAGCCAGTGCATCAAACAGATCCGATAGAACTTGAGCCGGCGGGCGCACAGAGCCTCCTGCCCCGGCAGCCGTCGCCACTACTGAACCGGAGGTCATCGGTGCAGCGGTCGAAGAATGAAGCATTGCTTGTGTACCGGCCATGAATATTCCAACCCGGTTGGGCAGATCAGAGGGGTCCGGAATACTGTCGCCATCGGAACAGCCCCCAATCCGGCCATCTTGTAGTTGATATAGAGATTCGGTTTCTCCGGTCGATGACTCGTCGCCGGAATAGATGACGCTCTCACCACTAGATTCCGATCCATCCTCATAACCTCCTCCATGGATGACTCCCACGAAGGCACGCTTCACGACCGGTTTAACCTGGGCAGATTGCGCACGCTGAGCCATCTCGACGAGGCCGGTGCAGATGTCCGGCCCAGGGTCCGGTTCACCGATCTTGCCAATGAAAACATGTATGCCACCAAAGGGGACCCGGTACCCATACTCAATTGAGCCGGCCTCGGGGCCCCAGCCTACATCATCGATGTAGAGCTTGCCGCGACGACTCTTAGTCATCCGGCCCATAGCGTAGCCCTCGAGTCCTTCGAAGCAGCCCTCCAAGAACTTGAAACCATCGTGCGATAGCCCCATGGTGGGCGCCAACTGTCGTGGTTTTGTCATGGCAGATGCCCTCATGAAAGGACTTAGTCGTGGAGCCATCGCAACGGGTTAGCTTGAAGGGGTTAAAGCAGACACAGGGACGCAAGACGGTTTATACTAGTTCGGCGCCTTCGATGAAGGTAAAATCCTACGTCTAGTTGTGATGGAATTGATGGGGTTTTGATGACTAGGGAGCAAACAAGCTTCTCCTAAGTCTCGAGTTGTTGTCTATCGTCCTAAACCGCCGCCGGGTCGTCCCCTTATATCCACGGGTGACGCCCGTCGGTTCACAGAATCCCAAAACCGGTTCATATTCGTATCCGGGTTGGCCTCTCCTTATTCCTAAGTTATAGCACAAGTTTACATACAAATGCCGGTTTACGGCTACAAATCTTAAACCAACTACGGGCCTTGGGCCCTCATCTATCTTCTTGGGCTTTAACACTCTTGGACTACTGATGAAGTTAACCCGGCCCAAATAGGCCGGTTTATGCCTAGTAGTGATATCCCCAACACCACCGCTCACTGTTCATCCACCCCCCCACAACGCTCACTGTTCATCCCATCGATTGGCTTCAGTTAGCAGCAGTAGCGAAGGAATCGCTCAATCAGGTTCAGTTAACAGCCATCGATCGATCGCTCGGGTTCAGTAATGCATGGCCTGCAGTGCAATCGCTTGGGTTTAGTTAGAGCCCAACGCCTCGCTCGGTTTCAGTTAGAGCCAACGCCTCGCACACACGCGCGTACGTGTACGAGAGAAGCGTGCATCGCTGGGCCCCCGACTTCCCACCGTAACCGGGAACTCCCTGAAATTTTCCTCCCCCTCGCTTCTACCATGGTTTTTCCATCATGGACGTCCCAAAGAATGTCATGCCGCTGCGTCTCCGGCCCGCCCAGGACGAAAAGCCCATTTTCTGTCATGATTTTTTGTCATAGAAGTAGGAGTCCACCACATCTATGATGATACCGGGTTTTGTCACAATTATCGTCATAGAAGTGTCATATGTATGACAGAAAAAAAATTCTTCGGCCCAAAATGTCATGGATGTGTCTTTTTCTTGTAGTGCATGTTCGCACCGATAAGCAATTAGCGGATATATTTACCAAACCACTTGATGAGAAGGTCTTTTGCCATTTGAGAGGTGAATTGAACATCATTGATGCTTCAAACTTGGAGTAGGAACTCCATTTGGATAGATGCAAGGCATGAGCCCTTGACTAATCCTTGATATTTCTTTCATGATGCTATGTATATGTCTTGGATACTTTTGCACCCTTCCAAGCTATCTAACCCTTGTAGGTACTTGGATGAATCCAAATCCATGAGATTGCAACTCACTCACATCTTGAGCAACCTCTAGATCACCAAGTCTCTACACAATGGTGGTTGAAGTCAAGGAAGCACAAAACTCCTCAAATATATCCTTTGACTCATTCTATGTTAAATTTTATGATTGTCATTTTGGATACACAAGTGCTCTTCCTTGCAAAGCTAACCCATGTAGGAAGATGAACTCAAACTCCACCACACAAATTCGACTACATGATCAAGATCAACACCACCACCCAAGGTATGCCCATCTTAGAGAAGCTTTACTCCAAGTCATGGGATAAAGCAACTCAACAAGATGTGCATACATCAAGAAGCTTAAATGAAAAAATGGTAACCCCATTTGGAGCTTAAATGATGAGTATGACCAAAGATCAAGTGATCTCACTTGACTCCTAAGTCAATATACTCTAACATAGGTGACTTTGTCACCGCCCAATTCTAGATGAAGTTCTCTTGTGTTTCCTCTTGCATTTGTCTCATACATTACTTCATCTAGATCTTTTTTCTCTTTTCTGTTTTGCATTTTCTACATTCAAATTCATTGCAAATCTTTCAGCTAATTCCTTGCAAATCCTTGTGAGATCTTAAAGTGCCTAGTGAGCTGAGGTGACAAGTGTTTTACTGTGATGAACTTGGTCACACCGGTCTGTTTTCTTCGGCCCAACCGAATTCTCCGGTGCCACCGAAGCACATAACTCGGTGCTACCGATTTCACTATAGAAAAGACAACTTGCCACTTATTTCTGCAGTCTTTTTGCTCCAGCTCCACTCAATGACTCTTGTTCTCTACCAGCATCACAGTCGCTTTGCTTTGTGACTCAAGGACCAAACCCTTTTGCAATAAAACAAAAATCCATAAGAGCCCTTCTTGGAAATTGATGTCAAAGGGGGAGAGAGGGATCACATCAAAGCTCTATGCTTAATCATTTCTATAGGGGGTGAGGATACTCAGGGGGAGTGTGTGTAAGAAATCTCAGACCTCAGATGCTTGGTTTTCAAGAGGAGAGAAATTACATGTCTTTAAGAGGGGAAAGACATGTTCATGTTTGATTACTTGCATTATTTATGTTGTTTTTCTTTTGCTCTGATTTTCTGTTCCCTTTCTTCTCCCAATATCCCATGCAAGATTCAGGGGGAGCAAGACATCTAAGGGAAGGAAATCTCTGATTTTATTGCATATCTGTACCTTTGGGGACATGTCTATACCCAATGGGGTACTCAGTACTCACTCTATACATGTCATCCCAGTCTTGGTTCTCTTGTGGTTTCTTTTGTTTGCTCTGGCTAGTAGGTGTATCTGTGTTGTCTAACCTTGTTTACTCAGGTTCATTCCTTCCTAAGCCAACTCAAGACCACAAGGTAAGTATATGCATCACAGTCATGTGTATGAGGATTTCTTGCTGATGTACATACTTTTTGCAAGAAGGACTCGTGGGCATGAAGGTACATTTCCTATATTCACATCATTTGCTCTAATGCATATAGCCAAGATACATGTACCACATGGCTTACTCTGTCATGCTTATGCATTCACATGTTCCTATGTTTCATATTTACATGATTGCATACATAAAGGGGGAGCCTACGCATGTTACATGATGTATGTTGTCATCAATTGCCAAAAAGGGGGGAGATTGAAAGCACAAGTCCTCCCTGGGTGATTTTGGTAATTAATGTCAACATATCTCTTGTTGGACTAATGCTTCTACCTAGTATGTTTCAGATAAGTTCAACAATGGAGTGGCATGGACAAGACGATGTGGAACCCCTTCAAGACACTAAGGACAAAGGATTGGCTCAAGCTCAAATCACAAGACTCTACATTTTCTATTTTAGTGATCTAAGATCGCATTGAGTCTATAGGAAAAGCCAATACTATTAAGAAGGGATGAGGTGTTGCTTAATGGCTTGCTTTCTCAAAATGCTTAGTGATATGCTCCAAAGCCCTCAACCACTTTCTCACTTCCACATATGTCCTAATCCAAAAAGTCAAACTCGGCCCCACCAAAATTTCATATCCGAAGCCACCGAGTTCAGTTGACATAGCCATTGCCAGAAACCCTAATCAGTTTGATCTCACCGATGGGATCTCGGTCTCATCGAGATGGGCTTCCAAACTCTCTGTTGTCTGTTGCAATAATTTCGGTCCCACCGAGATTTGCAACCGACCCCACCGAGTTTGCTTGGCCAACATTCTGTTTCACTTATTACCCAAATTGGTCCCACCGAGTTTGAGTAATCGGTCAAACCGAGTTTTGGATTTACCCTAACCCTAGCACATCGGTCCCACCAAATCGATCCAGTCGGTCCCACCGAAATGCCTAGCAGTCACATTATGAACCAAATCGGTCCGACCGAGTTCTCTGAATCGGTCCCACCGAGTTTGGTGATTTGTTTGTAACGGTTAGATTTTGTGTGGAGGCTATATATACCCCTCCACCCACTCTTCATTCGTAAAGAGAGCCATCAGAACATGCCTACACTTCCAATACATATTTTCTGAGAGAGAACCACCTACACTTGTGTTGAGGTCAAGATATTCCATTCCAGCCACATAAATCTTGATCTCTAGCCTTCCCCAAGTTGCTTTCCACTCAAATCTTCTTTCTACTAGATCCAATCCTATGAGAGAGAGTTGAGTGTTGGGGAGACTATCATTTGAAGCACAAGATCAAGGAGTTCATCATCAACACACCATTTGTTACTTCTTGGAGAGTGGTGTCTCCTAGATTGGCTAGGTGTCACTTGGGAGCCTTCGACAAGATTGTGGAGTTGAACCAAGGAGTTTGTAAGGGCAAGGAGATCGCCTACTTCGTGAAGATCTACCCGAGTGAGGCAAGTCCTTCGTGGGTGATGGCCATGGTGGGATAGACAAGGTTGCTTCTTCGTGGACCCTTCGTGGGTGGAGCCCTTTGTGGACTCACGCAACCGTTACCCTTCGTGGGTTGAAGTCTCCATCAACATGGATGTACGATAGCACCACCTATCGGACCCACGGATAAAAACTCTTCGTGTCTTCAAATTGTGTTTGCACACTCCAATCCCATCCTTTTACATTCTTGCAACTTGCATGCCTTACTTTCCGCTGCTCATATACTCTTTGTATGCTCGCATGCTTGCTTGATATGTATTGTGAATGTTTAAACTAGTGCTAATACTCCACTTCAACTCAAGAGATTAAAAAACTGCAACTTTTCTTGACTAGAGTCTATTCACCCCCCCCTCTAGACACCTCTTCTCGATCCTTTCAGAATAACATAACAACAGTGCCTCCTTGACCAAGGTAGGTTGTTAACCGAAAAAAACGTTTTGACAACAAAGGCACGACCATGCATTTGCTGAGTGTTCTACCATTACACGACTACCTTCACATCCAAAGATGGAACACGCACATATGGATCACGCACGCAACACACAATGAACAAGATAAGTGAAAATCTTAAAAAACAGATCCAACAAACGCCTGTTTCCGTAAATCTACCCCTGGAACCGCCGGATGACTACCAACTGCTCTTTGGCGGTTTCCTTTTTTGCACGACAAAGCAAAGATCCCTTTCATTTTACCGAGTCCATTTGCATCATCTTCCTCGGAATTTTCTCATCGGCCGCAGTTCACCACCGCACACCTGCATCCATGGACGACGGGAAACTAACAACACTCACCAAACACGTCACTACCCACGGTACAACCGTGCTGGAGGTGGTGTACAACAATGACCCAAAGACCATGGGCGAATCATCAAAAAGTATGAGGAATGGCTAAAGGAGGAGAAGAGCAAGTTCGTTGGCCTCGACCTCAAGTACACACGTAAGAGCAGTTACATACGACAAGGGATTGCCGTCGTCCAACTTGCCATGCGTGAGCATGTCCTCGTATACCACTACTGCAGGTCCGAGCACTGATACGTCTCCAACGTATCTATAATTTTTTTATTGTTCCATGCTATTATATTATCTGTTTTGGATGTTCAATGGGCTTTATTATACCCTTTTATATTATTTTTCGGACTAACCTATTAACCGGAGGCCCAGCCCAAATTGCTGTTTTTTTGCCTATTTTAGTGTTTCGCAAAAAAAGAATATCAAACGAAGTCCAAACGGAATGAAACCTTCGGGAGCGTGATTTTTGGAACAAACGTGATCCAGAGGACTTGGAGTGGACGTCAAGCAACCAACGAGGAGGCCATGAGGTAGGGGGCGCCTACCCCCCTGGGCGCGCCCTCCACCCTCTTGGGCCCCTCGTGGCTTCACCGACCTACTTCTTCCTCCTATATATACCTACGTACCCCGAAACCATCAAAGAAAACCACGAAAACCTAATTCCACCGCCGTAACCTTCTGTATCCGTGAGATCCCATCTTGGGGCCTTTTCCGGCGCTCCCCTGGAGGGGGCATTGATCATGGAGGGCTTCTACATCAACACCATAGCCTCTCCGATGATGTGTGAGTAGTTTACCTTAGACCTTCGGGTCCATAGTTATTAGCTAGACGGCTTCTTCTCTCTCTTTGGATCTCAATACAAAGTTCTCCTCGATTCTCTTGGAGATCTATTCGATGTAGTCTTCTTTTGCGGTGTGTTTGTCGAGATCCGATGAATTGTGGGTTTATGATCAAGATTATCTATGAACAATATTTGAATCTTCTCTGAATTCTTTTATGTATGATTGGTTATCTTTGCAAGTCTCTTCGAATTATCAGTTTGGTTTGGCCTACTAGATTGATCTTTCTTGCAATGGGAGAAGTGCTTAGCTTTGGGTTCAATCTTGCGGTGCTCGATCCCAGTGATAGTAGGGGAAACGACATGTATTGTATTGTTGCCATCGAGGATAAAAAGATGGGGTTTATATCATATTGCATGAGTTTATCCCTCTACATCATGTCATCTTGCTTAAAGCGTTACTCCGTTCTTATGAACTTAATACTCTAGATGCATGCTGGATAGCGGTCGATGTGTGGAGTAATAGTAGTAGATACAGGCAGGAGTCGGTGTACTTGTCACGGATGTGATGCCTATATACATGATCATACCTAGATATTCTCATAACTATGCTCAATTCTATCAATTGATCGACAGTAATTGGTTTACCCACCGTAATACATATACTATCTTGAGAGAAGCCACTAGTGAAATCTATGGCCCCGGGTCTATTTTCCATCATATTAACTTCCCTTCAACAAGCTATTTTTTGCGTCGTTTATTTTGTAATCTTTACTTTTAATATTTATCATAAAAATACAAAAAATATTATCTTATCATCTCTATCAGATCGCCGTGAAGGGATTGACAACCCCTTTATCGCTTTGGTTACAAGGTTCTTATTTGTTTGTGTAGGTGCAAGGGACTTGAGCGTGCCCTCCTATTGGATTGATACCTTGGTTCTCAAAAACTGAGGGAAATACTTACGCTACTTTGCTGCATCACCCTTTCCTCTTCAAGGGAAAACCAACGCAGTGCTCAAGAGGTAGCAAAGGATTTCTGGCATCGTTGCCGGGGAAGTCTACGCACAAGTCAAAACATACCAAGTAACCATCACAAACTCTTATCCCTCGCATTACATTATTTGCCATTTTCCTCTCGTTTTCCTCTCCCCCACTTCACCCTTGCCGTTTTATTTGCCCTCTCTTTCAGTTCGCTTCTTTTTCGCTTGCTTCTTGTTTGCTCGTGTGTTGGATTGCTTGATTGTCATGATGGCTCAAGACAATACTAAATTGTGTGACTTTAACAATACCAACAATAATGATTTTCTTAGTACCCCGATTGCTCCTCTTACCGAAGCTGAATCTTGTGAAATTAATGCTGCTTTGTTGAATCTTGTCATGAAAGATCAATTCGCCGGCCGTCCTAGTGAAGATGCTGCTACCCATCTAAATAGCTTTGTTGGTTTGTGTGATATGCAAAAGAATAAAGAAATGGATAATGATATTTTTAAATTGAAGCTATTTCCATTTTCTCTTAGAGATCGCGCTAAAACTTGGTTTGTGTCTTTGCCTAAAAATAGTATTGATTCTTGGAATAAGTGCAAAGATGCTTTTATCTCTAACTATTTTCCTCCCGCTAAGATCATCTCTCTTAGAAACGATATTATGAATTCTAAGCAACTTGATCATGAACATGTTGCACAAGCTTGGGAGAGAATGAAATTAATGATACGTAATTGCCCTACACATGGTTTGAATTTATGGATGATTATACAAAAAAATTATGTCGGAATGAATTTTGCTTCTAGAAATCTTTTAGATTCGGCCGCGGGAGGCACTTTTATGGAAATCACTTTAGGAGAAGCTACTAAACTCCTAGATAATATTATGGTTAATTATTCTCAATGGCACACTGAAAGATCTACTAGTAAAAAGGTTCATGCGATTGAAGAAATTAATGTTTTGAGTGGAAAGATGGATGAACTTATGAAATTGTTTGCTAATAAGAGTGTTTCTTCTGATCCTAATGATATGCCTTTGTCTACTTTGATTGAGAATAATAATGAATCTATGGATGTGAATTTTGTTGGTAGGAATAATTTTGGTAACAATGCGTATAGAGGAAACTTTAATCCTAGGCCGTTCCCTAATAATTCCTCTAATAATTATGGTAATTCCTACAACAATTCTTATGGAAATTTTAATAAGATGCCCTCTGAATTTGAAACTAGTGTTAAAGAGTTTATGAATTCACAAAAGAATTTCAACGCCTTGCTTGAGGAAAAATTGCTTAAAGTTGATGAATTGGCTAGGAACGTGGATAGAATTTCTCTTGATGTTGATTCTTTGAAACTTAGATCTATTCCACCTAAGCATGATATCAATGAGTCTCTCAAAGCCATGAGAATTTCCATTGATGAGTGCAAAGAAGGAACCGCTAGGATGCGTGCTAAAAAAGATTGCTTTGTGAAGGCGTGTTCTTCTAGTTTTTATGAGAATAAAGATGAAGATCTAAAAGTTATTGATGTGTCCCCTATTAAATCCTTGTTTTGCAATATGAATCTTGATAATGATGGGACTGGAGATGAGTCAACTTTAGTTAGAAGGTGTCCCAAAAATTCGGAGTTTTTAGATCTTGATGCAAAAATTGGTAAAAGTGGGATTGAAGAGGTCAAAACTTTAGATAGCAATGAACCCACTATCTTGGATTTCAAGGAATTTAATTATGATAATTGTTCTTTAATAGATTGTATTTCCTTGTTGCAATCCGTGCTAAATTCTCCTCATGCTTATAGTCAAAATAAAGCTTTTACTAAACATATCGTTGATGCTTTGATGCAATCTTATGAAGAAAAACTTGATGTGGAAGTTTCTATACCTAGAAAACTTTATGATGAATGGGAACCTACAATTAAAATTAAAATTAAAGATCATGAATGCTATGCTTTGTGTGATTTGGGTGCTAGTGTTTCCACGATCCCAAAAACTTTGTGTGATTTGTTAGGTTTCCGTGAATTTGATGATTGTTCTTTAAACTTGCACCTTGCGGATTCCACCATTAAGAAACCTATGGGAAGAATTAATGATGTTCTTATTGTTGCAAATAGGAATTATTTTCCCGTAGATTTCATTATTCTCGATATAGATTGCAATCCTTCGTGTCCTATTATTCTTGGTAGACCTTTACTTAGAATGATTGGTGCAATCATTGATATGAAGGAAGGGAATATTAGATTCCAATTTCCGTTAAGGAAAGGCATGGAACACTTCCCTAGAAATAAAATTAAATTACCACATGAATCTATTATGAGAGCCACTTATGGATTGCCTACCAAACATATCAATACCTAAATCTATCCTCACTTTTATGCCTAGCCAGGGACGTTAAACGATAGCGCTTGTTCGGAGGCAACCCAATTTATTTTAGTTTTTTGCTTTTTGGTTGTGTTCAGAAATAAATAATCCATCTAGATTCTGTTTAGATGCGATTTTGTGTTTTATTTAGTGTTTGTGCCAAGTAAAACCTTTGGGAAGACTTGGGGAAAGTCTTTGCGATCTTGCTGTACAAAACAGAAACTTTAACACTCACGAGATTAGCTACAACTTTTTACTGGAGAGTTCTATTTAATTGATTATTTTTGAAGATGATTAATAGATAAATTAATCACGTCAAGAAATTTATTTTAGAATTTTTGGAGTTCCAAAAGTTTGCATTAGTTACAGATTACTACAGACTGTTCTGTTTTTGACAGATTCTGTTTTTCGCGTGTTGTTTGCTTATTTTAATGAATCTATGGCTAGTAATGGAGTTTATGAACCATAGAAAAGTTGGAATACAGTATATTTAACACCAATATAAATAAATAATGAGTTCATTATAGTGCCTTGAAGTGGTGTTTTGTTTTCTTTCACTAACGGAGCTCACAAGATTTTCTGTTAAGTTTTGTGTTGTGAAGTTTTCAAGTTTTGGGTAAAGATTTGATGGATTATGGAACAAGGTTTGGCAAGAGCATAAGATTGGGGATGCCCAAGGCACCCCAAGGTAAAATTCAAGGAAAAGCAAAAGCTTAAGCTTGGGGATGCCCCGGAAGGCATCCCCTCTTTCGTCGTCGTCTATCGGTAACTTTACTTGGGGCTATATTTTTATTCACCACATGATATGTGTTTTGCTTGGAGAGTCTTGTATGATTTGAGTCTTTGCTTTTTAGTTTATCATAATCATCCTCGCTGTACACACCTTTTGAGAGAGACACACATGATTCAGAATTTGTTAGAATACTCTATGTGCTTCACTTATATCTTTTGAGCTATATAGTTTTTGCTCTAGTGCTTCACTTATATCTTTTCGAGCACGGTGGTGGTTTTATTTTATAGAAATTATTGATCTCTCATGCTTCACTTATATTATTTTGAGAGTCTTAAACATCATGGTAATTTGCTTTAATTGTGAAATTAATCTGAATGTGATAGGCATCCAAGATGAGCATAATAAAAACTTCCGTATTGAGTTCACTGAATATCATGAGAAGTTTGATACTTGATAAGTGTTTTGAGATATAAAGGTGGTAATATTAGAATGTTCTAGTTGAGTAATTGTGAAATTGAGAAATACTTGTGTTAAGGTTAGCAAGTCCCATAGCATACACGTATGGTAAAAGTTGTGTGACAATTTTGACACATAAGGTGTTCTTTTATTGCTTTCCTTATGAGTGGCGGTCGGGGACGAGCGATGGTCTTTTCCTACCAATATATCCCTCTAGGGGCATGCGTAGTAGTACTTTGCTTCGAGGGCTAATAAACTTTTGCAATAAGTATATGAGTTCTTTATGACTAATGTGAGTCCATGGATTATACACACTCTCAACCTTCCACAATTTTCTAGCCTCTACGGTACCGTGCATTACCCTTTCTCGCCTTGAGAGTTGGTGCAAACTTCGCCGGTGCATCCAAACCCCGTGATATGATATGCTCTATCACACATAAACCTCCTTATATCTTCCTCAAAACAGCCACCATACCTACCTATCATGGCATTTCCATAGCCATTCTGAGATATATTGCCATGCAACTTTCCACCATTCCATTTATTATGACACGCTCCATCATTGTCATATTGCTTTGCATGATCATGTAGTTGACATCGTATTTGTGGCAAAGCCACCATTCATAATTTTTCATACATGTCACTCTTGATTCATTGCTTATCCCGGTACACCGCCGGAGGCATTCACATAGAGTCATATTTTGTTCTAAGTATTTAGTTGTAATTCTTGAGTTGTAAGTAATAAAAGTGTGATGATCATCATTATTGAGCATTGTCCCATGCGAGGAAAGGATGATGGAGACTATGATTCCCCCACAAGTCGGGATGAGATTCCGGACTAAAAAAAAGAGGCCAAAGAAAAAAAGAGAAGGCCCAAGAAAAAAAAGAAAAAAAGAGAAAAGGAAAAATGAGAGAAAAAGAGAGAAGGGACAATGTTACTATCCTTTTTCCACACTTGTGCTTCAAAGTAGCACCGTGATCTTCATGATAGAGAGTCTCCTATGTTGTCACTTTCATATACTAGTGGGAATTTTTCATTATAGAACTTGGCTTGTATATTCCAATGATGGGCTTCCTCAAAATGCCCTAGGTCTTCGTGAGCAAGCAAGTTGTATGCACACCCACTTAGTTTCTTTTGTTAAGATTTCATATATTTACAGCTCTAGTGCATCCGTTGCATGGCAATCCCTACTCCTCTCATTGACATCAATTGATGGGCATCTCCATAGCCTATTGATTAGCCGTGTCAATGTGAGACTTCCTACCTTTTTCTCTTCTCACATAACCCCCATCATTATACTTTATTCCACCCATAGTGCTATATCCATGGCTTGCGCTCATGTATTGTGTAAGGGTTGAAAAGGTTGAAGCGCGTTAAAAAGTATAAACCAATTGCTCGGCTTGTCATCGGGGTTATGCATGATGAGAACGTTTTGTGTGACGAAATTGACACATGGCCTAACTATATGATTTTGTAGGGATAAGCTTTCTTTGGCTATGTTATTTTGATAAAGACATAATTGCTTGGTTAGCATGTTTGAAGTATTATTGTTTTATGTCAACATTAAACTTTTATCTTGAATCTTTCGGATCTGAATATCCGTGCCACAATAAAAAGAATTACATTAAAAATTATGCTAAGAAGCATTCCACATCAAAAATTCTATTTTTATCATTTCCCTACTCGAGGACGAGCAGGAATTAAGCTTGGGGATGCTTGATACGTATCCAATGTATCTATAATTTTTTTATCGTTCCATGCTATTATATTATCTGTTTTGGATGTTCAATGGGCTTTATTATACCCTTTTATATTATTTTTGGGACTAACCTTTTAACCGGAGGCCCAACCCAAATTGTTGTTTTTTTGCCTATTTCAGTGTTTCGTAGAAAAAGAATATCAAACGGAGTCCAAACGGAATGAAACCTTCGGGAGCGTGATTTTTGGAACAAACGTGATCCAGAGGACTTGGAGTGGATGTCAAGCAACCAACGAGGAGGCCACGAGGCAGGGGGCGCGCCTGCCCCCCTGGGTGCGCCCTCCACCCTCGTGGGCCCCTCATGGCTCCACCGACCTACTTCTTCCTCCTATATATACCTACGTACCCCGAAACCATCGAAGAAAACCACGAAAACCTAATGCCACCGCCGAAACCTTCTGTACCTGTGAGATCCCATCTTGGGGCCTTTTCCGGCGCTCCGCCGGAGGGTGCATTGATCACGGAGGGCTTCTACATCAACACCATAGCCTCTCCGATGATGTGTGAGTAGTCTACCTCAGACCTTCGGGTCCATAGTTATTAGCTAGATGGCTTCTTATCTCTCTTTGGATCTTAATACAAAGTTCTCCTCGATTCTCTTGGAGATCTATTTGATGTAATCTTGTTTTGCGGTGTATTTGTCGAGATCCGATGAATTGTGGGTTTATGATCAAGATTATCTATGAACAATATTTGGATCTTCTCTGAATTCTTTTATGTATGATTGGTTATCTTTGCAAGTCTCTTCGAATTATCAGTTTGGTTTGGCCTACTAGATTGATCTTTCTTGCAATGGGAGAAGTGCTTAGCTTTGGGTTCAATCTTGCGGTGCTCGATCCCAGTGATAGTAGGGGAAACGACACGTATTATATTGTTGCCATCGAGGATAAAAAGATGGGGTTTATATCATATCGCATGAGTTTATCCCTCTACATCATGTCATCTTGCTTAAAGCGTTACCCCGTTCTTATGAACTTGATACTCTAGATGCATGCTGGATAGCGGTCGATGTGTGGAGTAATAGTAGTAGATGTAGGCAGGAGTCGGCCTACTTGTCACGGACGTGATGCCTATATACATGATCATACCTAGATATTCTCATAACTATGCTCAATTCTATCAATTGCTCGACAGTAATTTTTTTACCCACCGTAATACTTATGCTATCTTGAGAGAAGCCACTAGTGAAACCTATGGCCCCCGGGTCTATTTTCCATCATATTAATTTCCCGTCAACAAGCTATTTCTTGCACCGTTTATTTTGCAATCTTTACTTTTAATTTTATCATAAAATACCAAAAATATTATCTTATCATCTCTATCAGATCTCACTTTTGCAAGTGGCCGTGAAGGGATTGACAACCCCTATATCGCATTGGTTGCAAGGTTTTTATTTGTTTGTGTAGGTGTAAGGGACTTGAGCGTGGCCTCCTATTGGATTTATACCTTGGTTCTCAAAAACTGAGGGAAATACTTATGCTACTTTGCTGCATCACCCTTTCCTCTTTAAGGGAAAACCAACGCAGTGCTCAAGAGGTAGCAAGCACTCATAGGCGTTACTTGACTTCCTGCAACGGAAAGCGGTAACTTTCACTAGCGTCGACACCAGAGGCGACAAGACCATGCTTGCCCGTGCATGGATTAAAATTCCAGACGAGCACCACATCGACATCCAGAGGCAATTCTGTATCAAGGGTGGTGGAGAAAGGGACTCCATGGGTGACCTTGTAGCGGCCATCACCAACCCCTCCTATAAGAACATGAAGATATCGTTTCCAAAGGAGAAGCACCAATTCTGGGAGTGGAAGCCGCTTTCCCCGCTACACCTTGAGTACGGAGCAAAAGACGGGTATGTTAGCTACAAGTTGTACCGTAGAATCCTTATCATCTAGAACGGGCTACGCCACCTCCACCAACAACCAATGAAGGAAAGACTCTGCCCATGTAAGAACAAAGACGAGGGATCTTCCCGCGACTGGAAGCGCCGGAAGGGAAACAGTCGTTGGTAAATTGCGAGAAAATGGATGTCTACATTAAAGTAGTAGTAACTACTATTATGATAATTTAGATTGAATGAACCTATGTTGTAAATATGATTGTTGTTGCTCAAAGATGTTGCGTGTACTGTATTACTATTTTACACTTGAACATAGTGGTGTGCTCATGTACAAATGCATAGTACGTTTTGCATGTCTAAATGCAATTAGTAAGTTATCTCCCAGTATTGAGCAAATATATCTTGTATCCATGATTACAGAAGGAGAAATATGCCGAATGATATTGTATTATAACTTTCATACTTAACATGTACAAGATGAAGGAAATATGCCCTAGAGGCAATAATAAAGTTGTTATTTATATTTCCTTATATCATGATAAATGTTTATTATTCAGGCTAGAATTCTATTAACTGGAAACTTAGTACATGTGTGAATACATAGACTAAACAGGGTGTCCCTAGTATGCCTCTACTTGACTAGCTTGTTGATCAAAGATGGTTACGTTTCCTGACCATAGACATGTGTTGTCATTTGATCAACGGGATCACATCATTAGAGCATGATGTGATGGACAAGACCCATCTATTAGCCTAGCATTATGATCGTTGAGTTTTATTGCTATTGCTTTCTTCATGACATATACATGTTCCTCTGACTATGAGATTATGCAACTCTCGAATACCGTAGGAACACCTTGTGTGCTATCAAATGTCACAACGTAACTGGGTGATTATAAAGATGCTCTACACGTGTCTCCGAAGGTGTTTGTTGAGTTGGCATAGATCGAGATTAGGATTTGTGACTCCAATTGTCGGAGAGGTATCTCTGGGCCCTCTCGGTAATGCACATCACTATAAGCGTTGCAAGCAATGTGACTAATGAGTTAGTTACAGGATGATGCATTACGGAACGAGTAAAGAGACTTGCCGGTAATGAGATTGAACTAGGTATTGAGATACCGATGATCGAATCTCGCGCAAGTAGCATATCGACGACAAAGGGAACAACGTATGTTGTTATGCGGTTTGACCGATAAAGATCTTCGTAGAATATGTAGGAACCAATACGAGTATCCAGGTTCCGCTATTGGTTATTCACCAGAGATGATTCTCGGTCATGTCTACATAGTTCTCGAACCCGTAGGGTCCGCACGCTTAACGTTCGATGACGATTGGTATTATGAGTTTATGTGGTTTGATGTACCGAAGGTTGTTCGGAGTCCCGGATATGATCGCGGACATGACGAGGAGTCTCGAAATGGTCGAGACGTAAAGATTGATATATTGGAAGGCTATGTTTGGACATCGGAATGGTTCCGGGTGAGATCGGGCATTTACTGGAGTACCGGGGGGTTACCGGAACCCCTCGGGGAGTCAGTGGGCCTTATTGGGCCTTAGTGGGAGAGAGGAGGAGGCGGCCAGGTGGAGCCCCCCAAGCCCAATCCGAATTGGGTGGGGGGCCGCCCCCCTTCCTTCCCTCTCTCTCCCCCTTCCTTCTTCTCCTACTCCTACTCCCATCGGGAGTAGGACTCCCCCCTTGGGCGCGCCATGAGAGGGCCGGCCCTCCCCCTCCTCCACTCCTTTATATACGGGGGAGGGGGCACCCCATAGACACACAAGTTGATTGTTTAGCCGTGTGCGGTGCCCCCCTCCATAGATTTCCACCTCAATCATATCGTTGCAGTGCTTAGGCGAAGCCCTGCGCCGGTAGCTTCATCATCACCGTCACCACGCAGTCGTGCTGACGAAACTCTCCCTCGACCTCAGCTAGATCTAGAGTTCGTGAGACTTCACCGAGCTGAACTTGTGCAGATCGTGGAGGTGCCTTATCTTCAGTGCTAGGATCGGTCGGATCATGAAGACGTATGACTACATCAACCATGTTGTCATAACGCTTCCGCTTACGGTCTACGAGGGTACGTGGACAACACTCTCCCCTCTCGTTGCTATGCATCACCTAGATGGATCTTGCATGTGCGTAGGAATTTTTTTGAAATTACTGCGTTCCCTAACACAAGATGCATCTTACATTTACAAGGATATGTGATTGTATTGTTCTTAACTTTCTGTAAAATGCTTATTCAACATTAACGTGAACAATTCATAAATAATGCAGAAGTACATTCGGTACACAGACACAAGGGACAAGAACTTTGCTAGTTTAACCACATTGGGAAAAAATCACACAACACAACCATTTCACATTAAACACTGCTCTGTCCATTCAGAACATCCTTGCTATTGCACACAGGTTCCTCTCCGTAGACCAGTTCTGCAGGATGCCACAAAACTACACTACACTATATGCAACTGACCTATGTACAACCGTGGATCTCTAAGTGTCTATTCGAACCCATGCCTGTGGTGCCACACACCCGTGACCCTAGAGACTTCACACCTGTGCATCCACAACAGAGCCTCTCTAACCAAGATTTGGACCAATGCCTCTGCTGCCATACTTCCGTGCCTCTAGAAACTTGACAGCAGCAAGAGGATTCATACTCGTTGCACCAACCTATACATGTGCCTCCTCCCTATAGAGGCTTCACTCACATGTCTCTCGTGCCCACACACCCGTGCCTCGCGTAACACGCGTCGTGACTCTACAAGCTATTTCACGCGTGATCGTCCGCCTCGTTGCTGCTGCACAGACGTTCCTGTCTCTACAACCCATGTCAGAGGAAACAACATACGTGCCTCTAATGTATGTATAACTATGCCTCCAATTAACTAACATCGGTCTAAAAAACATCTTTAAAACAGATGCACAGCCATGCCTCTTCTACAAATGAAGAACATCAATGAACAGTTAGGTTCATATCGTTTCATATATCTAAATAACATTACACTATAGCATGGAATTTTAAACAAAATTCATTATGTTCAAAGGCTATAACTAACATCACTGCGGCAGAAGATTGAAGATAACAACAAGCCTCCCATCACACACTTTGAAAGTTATGAGCACCAAGCTGTTTACTTCAATAGACGATGCCCGAAGAAAATCACTGAACCCTTCCTCTTTTAACACCAATCTATTACCCAAGCCAATGAAGTAGGAGCAAGAGTGCTCACATATATATCATCATCATCACAAGTTTCCAAAGTAACTTCAAGAGTTAAAACTCCAATCCTAGGAATTGACACGAACTCCTTCAAACTCCTCGCAACAATACCAGTAATAACATGACAAAAACATCAAGCTATTAGAAATGGAACAAAAATTAAAAACTATAAAATAGAAGAAATACTAATAAATAAATAAACAGAAACAAAGAAAAACAGTGGAAAATAAATCTGACCATATGATGACCATTAACATTCATGGAATCAATCCTGTGAACAAAAGGACAACAGGGTATGTACTCATCATCAAAGAGTTGACACGTCGTGAAATACATCTGCTGATAATTAAGAAAAAGACCATGGATGTAATAACAACTCCCAACAAGTTCCTTCTTGGAGTCGCTCAAACCATCAAGAGCTACAAAATATAATTACACAAGTTCAAGGGAACAGAAAAATCATCATGTAAAATAAAACAAGCTAAAAACTTCCTTAAAAATAAACCTTACCAACAGAAGGTAAAGGAGACAACATAAATCCACCCCGATAAAAGTCAACACCAATCAACGCCCATAGCGTTCAAGCCTAATGGTCATTCTATCACGATCACGAAGACCATAATCAATGACCAAATCTTCCCAGAAAGGACCATGGAATTTGCGCCTCACCCGACCATGACTAAAGGGAACCTTGCGCGGGCCTTTGAAATCCTTGGGCAGGCGCACATTGCGTAAAGCGGGGACAAGGCAAGGCACCCCCAAAGCACTAGAAGTAACACCAGGCTCGACCGAGGTAGTTGGACGAACCGGCGTAAGCTGCCGAGCCTGATATTGTGTGGCTAACTCGGCCTCCCTGCGCGCTCGGGCCCGGTCCACCACTTTCTGAGCATTGTCAGCACCACCCGTCGGGTTGTTGCCGCGGGGTGCTCCACGTCGTTCATTACTTGATACGGCCGGTTCATCCATATGCCTGCTATAGCTCCGGCTTGGACGAGGGGTAGAGTGGATCCGGTCGCGGCTGTACGAGTATGCTTCCTGTTGGACCAAAGATGTCCTAAGAAGCTCCTTGACCCGACGCGTCTCTACCGCCTGCGGCGAATCACCTTCAATTGGAATGGCCTCCAGCCGTGCAGCAGCTGTAACAAGGTTGTCCATCGGGTTGGAGTAGTGACCCGGAGGTGTCGGAACAGCTTGAGGTACAACAGTGTTATGATGAGGCAGATCCATCAAATGGAGCTGAACCGGCGCGCCCGTCCCAGGAGCTTCCGCCCGGTTTACCACCGGCGGATTACTGGTTCCCGCTCCTGGGGTGTTGAAAAGGTCTCTGGCCTCAAAAACCGAAGGCAAGCGGGACCGGTACTTCCTCTTCATGACTTCATGCGACGTGTTCTGGTCTAACATGAGCATGTAGGCTTGTGCATCTAAAGTGGCCCGCTCCGCAGTCATCCTGGTATTTTCAGCTGCCAGGTCCGCCTTGGCCTGAGTGATATGTTCCCTCACCTTTGCAATCTCCGCGTTGTGGACGTCCTGATCCGCCGGGTTAGCTTCTGCCATAAGCGCAGCTAGTGCATCAAACAGATCCGATAGAACTTGAGCCGACGGGCGCACAGAGCCTCCTGCCCCGGCAGCCGTCGCCACTACTGAACCGGAGGTCATCGCCGCAGCGGTCGAAGAATGAATCACTGCTTGTGTACCGGCCATGAATATTCCAACCCGGTTGGGCAGATCAGAGGGGTCTGGAATACTGTCTCCATCGGAACAACCCCCAATCCGGCCATCTTGTAGTTGATATAGAGATTCGGTTTCTCCTGTCGATGACTCGTCGTCGGAATAGACGACGGTCTCACCACTAGATTTCGATCCATCCTCATAACCTCCTCCATGGATGACTCCCACGAAGGCACGCTTCACGACCGGTTTAACCTGGGCAGATCGCGCACGCTGAGCCGTCTCGACGAGGCTGGTGCAGATGTCCGGCTCAGGGCCCGGTTCACCGATCTTGCCGATGAAAACGTGTATGCCACCAAAGGGGACCCGGTACCCGTACTCAATTGAGCCGGCCTCGGGGCCCCAGCCTGCATCGTCGATGTAGAGCTTGCCGCGACGACTCTTAGTCATTCGGCCCATAGCGTAGCCCTCGAGTCCTTCGAAGCGGCCCTCCAAGAACTTGAAACCATCTTGCGATAGCCCCACGGTGGGCGCCAACTGTCGTGGTTTTGTCACGGCAGATGCCCTCATGAAAGGACTTAGTCATGGAGCCATCGCAACGGGTTAGCTTGAAGGGGTTAAAGCGGACACAGGGACGCAAGAGGTTTTATACTAGTTCGGCCCCTTCGATGAAGGTAAAAGCCTACGTCTAGTTGTGATGGAATTGATGGGGTTTCGATGACTAGGGAGCAAACAAGCTTCGCCTAAGTCTCGAGTTGTTGTCTGTCGTCCTGAACCGCCGCCGGGTCGTCCCCTTATATCCACGGGTGATGCCCATCGGTTCACAGAATCCCAACACCGGTTCATATTCGTATCCGGGTTGGCCTCTCCTTATTCCTAACTTACAGCACAAGTTTACATACAAATGCCGGTTTACGGCTACAAATCTTAAACCGACTACGGGCCTTGGGCCCTCATCTATCTTCTTGGGCTTTAACACTCTTGGACTACTGATGAAGTTAACCCGGCCCAAATAGGCCGGTTTACGCCCAATAGAAATATCCCCAACACCCCCGCTCACTGTTCATCCAACCCCCCCCTCCCGCAACACTCACTGTTCATCCCATCGATCGGCTTTAGTTAGTAGCAGTAGCGAAGGAATCGCTCGATCGGGTTCAGTTAACAACCATCGATCGATCGCTCGGGTTCAGTAACACGTGGCCTGCAGTGCAATCGCTCGGGTTTAGTTAGAGCCCAACGCCTCGCTCGGGTTCAGTTAGAGCCAACGCCTCGCACACACGCGCGTACGTGTACGAGAGAAGCGTGCATCGCTCGGCCCCCGACCTCCCACCGTAATCGGGAACTCCCCGAAATTTTCCTCCCCCTCACTTCTACCACGGTTTTTCCGTCATGGACGGCCCAAAGAATGTCATGCAGCTGGGTCTCCGGCCCGCCCAGGACGAAAAGCCCATTTTTTGTCATGATTTTTTGTCATAGAAGTAGGAGCCCACCACATCTATGATGATACCGGGTTTTGTCACAATTATCGTCATAGAAGTGTCATATGTATGACAGAAATTTTTTTGTTCGGCCCACAATGTCACGGATGTGTCTTTTTCTTGTAGTGCATGTTCGCACCGATAAGCAATTAGCGGATATATTTACCAAACCGCCTGATGAGAAGGTCTTTTGCCGTTTGAAAGGTGAATTGAACTTCATTGATGCTTCAAACTTGGAGTAGGAACTCCATTTGGATACATGCAAGGCATGAGCCCTTGACTAATCCTTGATATTTCTTTCATGATGCTATCTATATGTCTTGGATACTTTTGCACCCTTGCATGCTATCTAACCCTTGTAGGTACTTGGATGAATCCAAATCCATGAGATTGCAACTCACTCACATCTTGAGCAACCTCTACATCACCAAGTCTCTACACAATGGTGGTTGAAGTCAAGGAAGCACAAAACTCCTCAAATATATCCTTTGACTCATTCTATGTTAAATTTTATGATTGTCATTTTGGATACACAAGTGCTCTTCCTTGCAAAGCTAACCCATGTAGGAAGATGAACTCAAACTCCACCACACAAATTCGACTACATGATCAAGATCAACACCACCACCCAAGGTATGCCCATCTTAGAGAAGCTTTACTCCAAGTCATGGGATAAAGCAACTCAACAAGATGTGCATACATCAAGAAGCTTAAATGAAAAAATGGTAACCCCATTTGGAGCTTAAATGATGAGTATGACCAAAGATCAAGTGATCTCACTTGACTCCTAAGTCAATATACTCTAACATAGGTGACTTTGTCACCGCCCAATTCTAGATGAAGTTCTCTTGTGTTTCCTCTTGCATTTGTCTCATACATTACTTCATCTAGATCTTTTTTCTCTTTTCTGTTTTGCATTTTCTACATTCAAATTCATTGCAAATCTTTCAGCTAATTCCTTGCAAATCCTTGTGAGATCTTAAAGTGCCTAGTGAGCTGAGGTGACAAGTGTTTTACTGTGATGAACTTGGTCACACCGGTCTGTTTTCTTCGGCCCAACCGAATTCTCCGGTGCCACCGAAGCACATAACTCGGTGCTACCGATTTCACTATAGAAAAGACAACTTGCCACTTATTTCTGCAGTCTTTTTGCTCCAGCTCCACTCAATGACTCTTGTTCTCTACCAGCATCACAGTCGCTTTGCTTTGTGACTCAAGGACCAAACCCTTTTGCAATAAAACAAAAATCCAGAAGAGCCCTTCTTGGAAATTGATGTCAAAGGGGGAGAGAGGGATCACATCAAAGCTCTATGCTTAATCATTTCTATAGGGGGTGAGGATACTCAGGGGGAGTGTGTGTAAGAAACCTCAGACCTCAGATGCTTGGTGTTCAAGAGGAGAGAAATTACATGTCTTTAAGAGGGGAAAGACATGTTCATATTTGATTACTTGCATTATTTATGTTGTTTTTCTTTTGCTCTGATTTTCTGTTCCCTATCTTCTCCCAATATCCCATGCAAGATTCAGGGGGAGCAAGACATCTAAGGGAAGGAAATCTCTGATTTTATTGCATATCTGTACCTTTGGGGACATGTCTATACCCAATGGGGTACTCAGTACTCACTCTATACATGTCATCCCAGTCTTGATTCTCTTGTGGTTTCTTTTGTTTGCTCTGGCTAGTAGGTGTATCTGTGTTGTCTAACCTTGTTTACTCAGGTTCATTCCTTCCTAAGCCAACTCAAGACCACAAGGTAAGTATATGCATCACAGTCATGTGTATGAGAATTTCTTGCTGATGTACATACTTTTTGCAAGAAGGACTCATGGGCATGAAGGTACATTTCCTATATTCACATCATTTGCTCTGATGCATATAGCCAAGATACATGTACCACATGGCTTACTCTGTCATGCTTATGCATTCACATGTTCCTATGATTCATATTTACATGATTGCGTACATAAAGGGGGAGCCTACGCATGTTACATGTCTTTCCAAAGCGTTGCTTATTGCTCTCTATATCTTTACCTAAAGCATTGATGTATGTTGTCATCAATTGCCAAAAAGGGGGAGATGAAAGCACAAGTCCTCCCTGGGTGATTTTGGTAATTAATGTCAACATATCTCTTGTTGGACTAATGCTTCTACCTAGTATGTTTCAGATAAGTTCAACAATGGAGTGGCATGGACAAGAGGATATGGAACCCCTTCAAGATGCTAAGGACAAAGGATTGGCTCAAGCTCAAATCACAAGACTCTACATTTTCTATTTTAGTGATCTAAGATCACATTGAGTCTATAGGAAAAGCCAATACTATTAAGAAGGGATGAGGTGTTGCTTAATGGCTTGCTTGCTCAAAATGCTTAGTGATATGCTCCAAAGCCCTCAACCACTTTCTCACTTCCACATATGTCCTAATCCAAAAAGTCAAACTCGGCCCCACCAAAATTTCATATCCGAAGCCACCGAGTTCAGTTGACATAGCCATTGCTAGAAACCCTAATCAGTTCGATCTCATCGATGGGATCTCGGTCTCATCGAGATGGGCTTCCAAACTCTCTGTTGTCTGTTGCAATAATTTCGGTCCCACCGAGATTTGCAACCGAACCCACCGAGTTCGCTTGGCCAACATTCTGTTTCACTTATTACCCAAATTGGTCCCACCGAGTTTGAGTAATCGGTCAAACCGAGTTTTGGATTTACCCTATGTAACATCCCAAATTTTCAATTTGGAATGTTATACATTAGATCATCGTGCATATCACATTTTATTTGCTTTTGGGTTTTGATCCTAGAAAATTCTAAGCAACTCAAGGACCCACGGAGAGAGTTGGGGATTTCGTTATTTTCATATTTGAGTTTTCTCAAATTTTGAGAATAGGATCATTTGATTTTATTTATTTTATCATCAATTATTTCTATTACAAAAATATGAGAGAGGGAATAAAATGACTTTCCCAAAATATAGAAATATTGAGGATTTAATAATAAAATCAAATAAGATTTATTTCGGAGTTTTCCGATATTTTTATTTGAATTTAGGAAAAATACGCGTTTCCCAAATAAATGTTCACTTTGTCGGGCTTGATTTTAGAAGCCCGGGAAAATTTATTTCGGGATTTTTGGAGTCCGTTTAGTATTTCTTTTTATTTTTCTTCCGAGCGTAATTATAAAAAAAACGAAACCGACCTTGGGCCGTGCCCGAGCGGGACTCCGCCCAGGGGACGCCTTTAAATAGCGCTGCACCCGAGCCCCCAGCCCATAACCGCCGCCGCCAGCCCACCCGCCCGCCGGAGCCGCCACCGCCCGCCGGAGCCGCCGCCGCCGCCGCGACGCGCGTCGCTCGAGGTTCGCCGCTGCCTCGAAATCCGTGCCAGTTAAAAAAAACGATTGTTTTTCATCGGTTTTTTTTGGTTTTTTTAATTATTTTATTATTTTCGGATTAGGTTAATTAACGAATTAATCCGTTCGTCGTTTTTCTTTTTCGTCGGATTTTCCGCGGTTATTTTCTGATCGCGATTTCTGATCCGATTTCCGTTTTAGTATAACTTTTCGCTCGTTTATCAGAATCAGGCGATTCAAGCGCCTGGAGTTTCGTCTCGAAACCCTCTATCCAAATAATCAACTTAAAGAAGTTTTTTCTACTGTAAAATTTGACTTAGATCCAGATTACTAGAACGAAGTTGTTTTCTTTCGCCGTTTGACTTTCTTTGCTTCGTTCGATTTGATTCTTTTTGCCAACCGGAGTTCTTAAGTTGAACCTTCTGGTTAGATATCTTATTTGAGTTTTATCTGTGCATTTGATGAGTACTTATTGTATGCTTGTTTGTTTGTCTGCGATAGAGTACCCGGAGTGCGCCGCCTGTTACTTCGAATCGTTAGGTTTCTCGGATTATCAGCAAGGCAAGTAACACTTTGATCATACCTTTTCTACTACCCAGTTTTATTGCATTAGATCAATCCTCACACATTGCATGATTAGGATCTAATTAAACTGTGGGATGGGAAGTAGATGAGGTAGTACCTATTACCTGTTTATTATCAAACCTTCGGGAGTTACTTCTACGTTTGCTTATTATGCCATGCTATGCTAGTAGACGTGGATTGGGTGAGTGAAATCCATGACAGATATGAGTTTGTTAATTAATGGATTATCTAAGGTGGCAACTTAAACACACATCTGGGTGGATTGAGGCACCTGGGTATTCCAGGACTTGCCTGTTTTCTTTTGGACCGCCACCCAGGCTCAAAGGGATCATGAGACTATTCATACTAGAAACTTCCGTGTGCAGCCACAAGCTATTATGGGCTCTAGCATAGTTGACTAAGTTGTGCAAACTCTTACAGTGGTAGACTAGCAGATGTAGGGGATGTAGGTGGTACGGTCTACCCGATCGTAAGGTGTTAGCGCTTCTGAAAGACTATGTCTCGGTCATCCTTCTTCTCAAACACCATGTAGTGCGAGAAAACAAACGGAGGCGATCGAGTCTTGTGGGGAAAAGTGCGCAAACCTCTGCAGAGTGTAATAAACTAATCATGGTTAGCCGTGTCCCCGGTTATGGACATCTTGAGTATCTAGTACTTGGATTATCATGTGAATCTCAACATGTTACTCTAAATTAATTTTGTTGGGTTTTGTTTAATGATGATGTTTAATTGGGATTGAGAATGCTGTCAACCATTCTCAATGTTTAACAACCACCTTGATAGTAATTAAAATTTTATTCCTTTGAAGTAGGGAAAAATTGGCTTTATGCAAAACTGTAACCATAGAGCTTTCCACCAGCCAAATATGCATATAGTATAGCTGTTTCATTCCATTACCCTCTATGTGTTACCTTGCCAGCATATTCCATGTGCTGACCCGTTTTTGGGCCGCAACGTTAATGTTGCAGACTTTTCAGACAATGATTAAGGAGTTTTTAGGTCGTGGTTCTATACTCAGTGATGCCGTTGGAGTTGATGGACTCACTTATCTTCCAAGCCTTCCGCTGTTATCGTTATTAGATGGCCTTAAGCCATATTTATTGTAATAAATTCTCTTTAGAGACACTCGATGTAATAAGTGTGTGATTGCTACTCTGCTACAAATCCTTCGAGTACTGTGTGGTGTCAGCATTACTGATCCAGGGATGACACCGGAGCACAGAGATCAGACTGTTTGAGGTCTGGTCGCTACAGAGATGGTATCAGAGCACACGCTGACTGTAGGACATGACCACTAAGCTAAAGACCTAGATCACTCTCTTCTCTTCTGACTTCTCATCTTTTATACTCTTTAGGATGGCGGGTGCAAGGAACAAGTTCACGCAACCAGATGAAGATACACCCTTTGGACGCCACTTGAAGAAAATCACTAGATACCTGAACATAGGAGTACCAAGCTTCATGGGAACCTACAACGCCACTTTACCTGAAGAAGAGCACTGGATGATTCAAGTTCAAGTTCCAGGAAGGACGTTCATGCCAGTCACTAAGCCCATAGAGTTTTTTTTGATGCACCAACTTGGAGTCTAGGAAAGAGTATGGCAGCTCACATCGCCATGGGACGCATTGGAGAAGTCTACCGCAAGGATCTTAAGGATACTATATACCAGATTTGTGGGCGCCGAGATGAACACTGGGAGATGATCAGCACCAGGAAAGATAGATCAATTGCATCTTTTATCCAAGAGTTAAACCAGCACATTCGATGACAGGAGAATCAAATGTGCGCCGACATGATAGATCTGAAGAAGGCTAAGACTAGAATCAAGGAACTGGAGGAAGAACTCAAGGCTACGCGTGAAGATTATGAAGAAGAAATTGAAGTATTGGTGGAGAAGAATGACGACCTGATCAAGAAGATTGGAATATTTATGGGAGGCCCGACACCAGTAGATGAAGATGCAGAACCCAAGGAGATTAGCCCGGAAGACTACATCATCATCGACGGCACCGACTTGGAAGCAGATAGTAGCGATGATGACTATGTTGATGAAGTAGGAGCAGATATTATGGAGTGAACAACCATAGAATATTTCTAGTAGACCACCTCACTAGTAGTAGTAGTCCACCATGTAAATATAGTAGTCCGAGCACTTTGCGATAGTTAGATCGATTGTATGCTTTGTTTGTTTGAATGAAGTGAATTTTTTGCTTTTGCCTCATGTGCATATGGGTAGTGTTTTCTCTTTAGACCCCCTCTATTCTTATATCTCATCTTTTCTAAACCCTTAGATGCCTCTGAGACGTGACCCCGGATTTGCCTTTCCGCCGGAGCTCACCCAGTTGATCCAGCAGTAGAACACATTGATGCAGTTGCTAGTCCAGAATCAGAATCAGGGGAACAACAACAACAACCCACCAGCACCACCACCACCTGTTGACCACTTAGCCCGTTTTCTTAGGCTGAATCCACCGGTGTTTTCTAGTAGCACCGAGCCGATAGTAGCAGATGATTGGCTCCGCAAGACAGCTAGGGAGTTCACCACAGCAGGATGCACAGATGCGGAGAAGGTGAAGTTTGCCGCACATCAGCTAGAAGGACCCGCAGCATCATGGTGGGAGAATTTCAAAGCCACTTTCCCTGTCGACACTGTCACATGGGACCAGTTTCAGCAAGCTTTTCGCACTGCCCATGTTTCAGCAGGAGCCATGGCCATGAAGAAGCGAGAGTTTCGTAACTTGCGCCAAGGAGGACGGACAGTTGGCCAGTATGTGGAGGAGTTTAGTAAGTTAGCATGTTATGCCCCAGATGACGTTACTACGGATGCAGCTAAGCAGGAGAAGTTTCTGGAAGGACTGAATGATGAGTTGAGCATGCAGTTGATGGTAGCCACCTTCAACAACTACCAGGAGTTGGTAGATCGTGCTCTTATGATTGAAGGCAAGCAGCAGCAAATTGAGAACCGCAAGAGGAAGTATGGACAAGGAAAGTATAATTCAGGAGCTCGACAGAAGCCATGTTTTACCCCTAGACCGGGAGGACATTTTCAGCATACCCATGGAGGAGGAAGCTCGCACAATCACAATGGCACTAAGAATGGTAATGGCAATGGAGGAAGCAACGGCCAGAACCGCACCAACCCCTCAACCCCAGCCAAGAAGGACTTGAGCCAAGTCACTTGCTATAAGTGTTCGAAGCCAGGACATTATGCCAATGAATGTCCTGAAGGCCAAAACGGCAATGGAAGTTCTGGGAAGAAGCCGAACCCTTTCAATAGGGGACAGGTGAACCACGCTAGCGTGGAGGAGGTTGAAGCTCAGCCCGATGCAGTAACAGGTAAGTTTTTGGTTAAGTCATTTACTGCACTCGTTCTTTTTGATACTGGTGCATCGCATTCATACATCTCGAGGGGATTTGTGGATAAGTATAACCTACCAACCCAAGCCCTTAGGTCACCCATGTTAGTAACCTCGCCTGGAGCAGAGTATGTGGCTAGTCTATGGTGTGATCGGTTACCATTAAGGATTGGTAACTATGTTTTTCCCTCAGACCTAATAGTATTGGAATCTCAAGGATTGGATGTGATATTAGGCATGGATTGGTTATCAAAGTATGAAGGGAATGTTGAATGTGTTAGTAAGTCAGTTTTGCTTACCACACCAAAAGGGAGAAGGATCAAGTATGTATCCCGGCATGTGCTAAAGAGGACCCAAGTAAATTGCCTAACAGGAGTCGTGCAGGAGGAAGTACCAGTGGTAAGGGATTTCCTTGATGTATTTCCAGAGGAGTTGCCAGGCATGCCACCGGATAGAGAAATTGAGTTTTTGACTGAGCTATTGCCAGGCACAGGTCCAATATCAAAAAGACCATATAGGATGCCAGCAAAGGATTTGGTGGAAATTAAGAAACAGATTAAAGAATTACTGGATAAGGGATATATTCGCCCAAGTTCTTCACCTTGGGGATCGCCAGTACTACTAGTGGAGAAGAAGGATGGATCGTTAAGGATGGTTGTTCATTATCGAGGATTGAATGAAGTAACGATCAAGAACAAGTACCCACTACCAATGATCAACGATCTGTTTGATTGATTGCAAGGATCTAAGGTATTTTCCAAGATCGATCTGCGATCAGGATACCACCAGTTGAAGATTCGAGAACAGGATATTCCGAAGACAGCTTTTACCACCAGGTATGGGCTGTATGAGTATACCGTTATGTCATTTGGTCTGACTAACGCGCCTGCCTATTTTATGAACATGATGAACAAAGTGTTTATGGAGTTTTTGGATAAGTTCGTCGTAGTGTTCATTGATGATATCATGGTTTATTCGAAGAATGAAAAGGAGCATAAGGAGCATTTGCGTTTGGTACTTGGAAAGCTCAGAGAACACTAATTATATGCCAAGTTCAGCAAATGTGAGTTTTGGTTGAAGGAAGTAGGATTCCTCAGACACGTTATATCCGGAGAAGGTATAGCAGTAGATCCCGCTAAAGTTGAAACCGTGACCAAGTGGGAAGCCCCAACAACAGTTGGAGAGATCCGGAGTTTTCTTGGACTCGCAGGATACTACCGGAGATTTATTGAGAACTTCTCAAAGATTGCAAAGCCTATGACTGAGTTGTTGAAGAAGGATACCAAGTTCATATGGACTGAGCAGTGTGAGGCTAGTTTCCAGGAGTTGAAGAAATGCTTGGTTACCTCACCAGTGTTGATTTTGCCAGACCAGACCAAAGATTATGAGGTGTATTGCGACGCTTCACGTCGAGGACTTAGAGCAGTGCTTATGCAGGAAGGGAGAGTTGTTTCATATGCCTCAAGACAACTGAAGCCCCATGAGTTGAATTATGCTATGCATGATTTGGAGTTAGCAGCCGTAGTGCATGCTTTGAAAACATGGAGACATTTCCTCATTGGAAATCATTGTGAGGTGTACACGGATCATAAGAGTTTGAAGTACATCTTCACACAGAAGGAGTTGAATCTCAGACAAAGGAGATGGTTGGAGCTTATCAAGGATTATGATATGAAATTGCATTATCACCCCGGAAAGGCTAATGTTGCAGCTGACACATTAAGCCGTAAGAGCCATGTCAATACATTAATGACAGGAGAAATACCCAAGGAGTTAGCAGAAAATCTTCGTGAACTATGTTTGGAAATAGTTCCGAGAGGCTATGTAGCAGCATTGGAGATTCAGTCAACTTTGATGGATAGAATCAGAGAAGCTCAGAAAGCTGACAAAGAGATTGCTGCTATCAAAGAGAAACTGAGCAAAGGAAAAGCTAAAGGATTTCGTGAGGATGAGCACGACACCCTATGGTTTGAAGACCGTGTTTATGTGCCCAATGACCCGGAGATCAGGAAGTTGATACTGCAAGAGGCACATGACTCACCATATTCAATTCACCCAGGAAATACCAAGATGTATCTGGATTTGAAGGATATTTTCTAGTGGACCGGAATGAAGAAGGATATAGCAGGGTATGTAGCAGTTTGTGATGTATGCCAGAGAGTAAAGGCAGAGCATCAGAAGCCAGCAGGATTGTTACAACCATTGCCGATACCTGAATGGAAGTGGGATAAGTTAGGCATGGATTTTATCACGGGATTGCCTAGGACTCGTTCAGGCTATGACTTGATTTGGGTTGTAGTCGATTGATTGACAAAAGTAGCTCATTTCATCCCAGTAAAGACCACTTACACCAGTGCTAAGTTGGCAAAAATATACATGACCAGAATAGTATGTCTGCATGGAGTTCCGAGAAGTATCGTATTGGATAGAGGAACCCAGTTTACCTCAAAGTTCTGGAAGCAGTTGCACGAAACTTTGGGAACCAGGCTAGAATTCAGTACAGCTTTTCATCCACAAACAGATGGGCAGACCGAGAGAGTAAATCAGATTTTGGAGGATATGCTGAGAGCTTGTGCGCTAGATTATGGATCTAGTTGGGACGATAATTTGCCATATGCAGAGTTCTCTTACAACAACAGTTACCAAACCAGTTTAAAGATGGCCCCTTTCAAAGCCTTCTACGGAAGGAGGTGCAGGACACTGTTGTCGTGGGACGAAGTTGGAGATCGCCAGTTGTTTGGTCCTGACTTGATTAAGGAGTCTGAACAGAAGGTGAAATTGATTCGCGATAGGCTCAAGGTAGCCCAGTCCAGACAGAAGAGTTATGCAGATTCTAAATGCAAGGAGACATTTTATGAAGTTGGAGACAGAGCTTATCTTCGAGTATCTCCACTTCGGGGAACAAAGCATTTTGGAGTTAAAGGGAAGTTAGCGCCATGATTTGTAGGACCATATCGAATTTTGGAGCGTATGGGAGAAGTGGCCTACAAGTTGGAATTGCCCGAAGGATTGTCAGGAGTTCATGATGTGTTCCACGTTTCTCAGTTAAAGAAGTGTCACGCGGAGATAGCTGACATACCATTGAAAGACACTGTGCCTTTGGAAACTATTCAGTTGGATAACGATTTGACCTACGAGGAGAAACCAGTTAAGATCCTCGAGTTTGCCAGCCGAGTTACCCGCAGCAAAGTTATCAAGTTTTGCAAGGTTCACTGGAGCCACCACACGGAGGATGAAGCCACCTGGGAGCGAGAGGAAGATTTGCTCAAGGACGACCCTCACCTATTTTCTAGCCATCCCGAATCTTTAGGGCGAGATTCATCTTAAGGGGGGTAGGTTTGTAACATCCCAAATTTTCAATTTGGAATGTTATACATTAGATCATCATGCATATCATATTTTATTTGCTTTTGGGTTTTGATCCTAGAAAATTCTAAGCAACTCAAGGACCCACGGAGAGAGTTGGGGATTTCGTTATTTTCATATTTGAGTTTTCTCAAATTTTGAGAATAGGATCATTTGATTTTATTTATTTTATCATCAATTATTTCTATTACAAAAATATGAGAGAGGGAATAAAATGACTTTCCAAAAATATAGAAATATTGAGGATTTAATAATAAAATCAAATAAGATTTATTTCAGAGTTTTTCGATATTTTTATTTGAATTTAGGAAAAATACGCGTTTTTCAAAATTGCATTTAGGGCCCAAATAAATGTTCACTTTGTCGGGGTTGATTTTAGAAGCCCAGGAAAATTTATTTCGGGATTTTTGAAGTCCGTTTAGTATTTCTTTTTATTTTTCTTCCGAGCGTAATTATAAAAAAAAACTGACCTTGGGCTGTGCCCGAGCGGGACTCCGCCCGGGAACGCCTTTAAATAGCGCCGCACCCGAGCCGCCAGCCCATAACCGCCGCCGCCAGCCCACCCGCCCGCCGGAGCCACCGCTGCCCGCCGGAGCCATCGCCGCCGCCGCGACGCGCGTCGCCCGAGGTTCGCCGCCGCCTCGAAATCCGTTCCAGTTTAAAAAAACGATTGGTTTTCATCGGTTTTTTTTCGGTTTTTTTAATTATTTTATTATTTTCGGATTAGGTTAATTAACGAATTAATCCATTCGTCGTTTTTCTTTTTCGTCGGATTTTCCGCGGTTATTTTCTGATCGCGATTTCTGATCCGATTTTCGTTTTAGTATAACTTTTCGCTCGTTTATCAAAATCAGGCGATTCAAGCGCCTGGAGTTTCGTCTCGAAACCGTCTATCCGAATAATCAACTTAAAGAAGTTTTTGCTACTGTAAAATTTGACTTAGATCCAGATTACTAGAACGAAGTTGTTTTCTTTCGCCGTTTGACTTTCTTTGCTTCGTTCGATTTGATTCTTTTTGCCAACTGGAGTTCTTAAGTTGAACCTTCTGGTTAGATATCTTATTTGAGTTTTATCTGTGCATTAGATGAGTACTTATCGTATGCTTGTTTGTTTGTCTGCGATAGAGTACCCGGAGTGCGCCGCCTGTTACTTCGAATCGTTAGGTTTCTCGGATCATCAGCAAGGCAAGTAACACTTTGATCATACCTTTTCTACTACCCAGTTTTATTGCATTAGATCAATCCTCACACATTGCATGATTAGGATCTAATTAAACTGTGGGATGGGAAGTAGATGAGGTAGTACCTATTACCTGTTTATTATCAAACCTTTGGGAGTTACTTCTACGTTTGCTTATTATGCCATGCTATGCAAGTAGACGTGGATTGGGTGAGTGAAATCCATGATAGATGTGAGTTTGTTAATTAATAGATTATCTAAGGTGGCAACTTAAACACACATCTGGGTGGATTGAGGCACCTGGGTATTCCAGGACTTGCCTGTTTTCTTTTGGACCGCCACCCAGGCTCAAAGGGATCATGAGACTATTCATACTAGAAACTTCCGTGTGCAGCCACAAGCTATTATGGGCTCTAGCATAGTTGACTAAGTTGTGCGAACTCTTACAGTGGTAGACTAGCAGATGTAGGGGATGTAGGTGGTACGGTCTACCCGATCGTATGGTGCTAGCGCTTCTGAAAGACTATGTCTTGGTCATCCGTCTTCTCAAACACCATGTAGTGCGAGAAAACAAACGGAGGCGATCGAGTCTTGTGGGGAAAAGTGTGCAAACCTCTGCAGAGTGTAATAAACTAATCATGGTTAGCCGTGTCCCCGGTTATGGACATCTTGAGTATCTAGTACCTGGATTATCATGTGAATCTCAACATGTTACTCTAAATTAATTTTGTTGGGTTTTGTTTAATGATGATGTTTAATTGGGATTGAGAATGTTGTCAACCATTCTCAATGTTTAACAACCACCTTGATAGTAATTAAAATTTTATTCCTTTGAAGTAGGGAAAAATTGGCTTTACGCAAAACTATAACCATAGAGCTTTCCACCAGCCAAATATGCATATAGTATAGCTGTTTCATTCCATTACCCTCTATGTGTTACCTTGCCAGCATATTCCATGTGCTGACCCGTTTTCGGGCTGCAACGTTAATGGTGCAGACTTTTCAGACGATGATTAAGGAGTTTTTAGGTCGTGGTTATATACTCAGTGATGCCGTTGGAGTTGATGGACTCACTTATCTTCCAAGCCTTCCGCTGTTATCGTTATTAGATGGCCTTAAGCCATATTTATTGTAAACAATTCTCTTTAGAGACACTCAATGTAATAAGTGTGTGATTGCTACTCTGCTATAAATCCTCCGAGTACTATGTGGTGTCAACATTACTGATCCAGGGATGACACCGGAGCACAGAGATCAGACTGTTTGAGGTCTGGTCGCTACACCCTAACCCTAGCACATCGGTCCCACCGAGTCGATCCAGTCGGTCCCACCGAAATGCCTAACGGTCACATTATGAACCAAATCGGTCCGACCGAGTTCTCTGAATCGGTCCCACTGAGTTTGGTGATTTGTTTGTGACGGTTAGATTTTGTGTGGAGGCTATATATACCCCTCCACCCACTCTTCATTCGTAAAGAGAGCCATCAGAACATGCCTACAGTTCCAATAGATATTTTCTGAGAGAGAACCACCTACACTTGTGTTGAGGTCAAGATATTCCATTCCAACCACATAAATCTTGATCTCTAGCCTTCCCCAAGTTGCTTTCCACTCAAATCTTCTTTCTACCAGATCCAACCCTATGAGAGAGAGTTGAGTGTTGGGGAGACTATCATTTGAAGCACAAGATCAAGGAGTTCATCATCAACACACCATTTGTTACTTCTTGGAGAGTGGTGTCTCCTAGATTGGCTAGGTGTCACTTGGGAGCCTCCGACAAGATTGTGGAGTTGAACCAAGGAGTTTGTAAGGGCAAGGAGATCGCCTACTTCGTGAAGATCTACCCGAGTGAGGCAAGTCCTTCGTGGGTGACGGCCATGGTGGGATAGACAAGGTTGCTTCTTCGTGGACCCTTCATGGGTGGAGCCCTCTATGGACTCACGCAACCGCTACCCTTCGTGGGTTGAAGTCTCCATCAACGTGGATGTACGATAGCACCACCTATCGGAACCACGGATAAAAAATCTTCGTGTCTTCAAATTGTGTTTGCACACTCCAATCCCATCCTTTTACATTCTTGCAACTTGCATGCCTTACTTTCCGCTGCTCATATACTCTTTGTATGCTCGCATGCTTGCTTGATATGTATTGTGAATGTTTAAACTAGTGCTAATACTCCACTTCAACTCAAGAGATTAAAAAACTGCAACTTTTCTTGATTAGAGTCTATTCACCCCCCCTCTAGACACCTCTTCTCGATCCTTTCAGAATAACATAACAACAGTGCCTCCTTGACCAAGGAAGGTTGTTAACCGAAAAAAACGTTTTGACAACAAAGGCACGACCATGCATTTGCTGAGTGTTCTACCATTACACGACTACCTTCACAGCCAAAGATGGAACACGCACATATGGATCACGCACGCAGCACACAACGAATAAAAACATGTCAATGAACAAGATAAGTGAAAATCTTAAAAAACAGATCCAACAAACGCCTGTTTCCGTAAATCTACCCCTGGAACCGCCGGATGACTACCAACTGCTCTTTGGCGGTTTCCTTTTTTGCACGACAAAGTAAAGATCCCTTTCATTTTACCGAGTCCATTTGCATCGTCTTCCTCGGAAGTTTCTCATCGGCCGCAGTTCACCACCGCACACCTGCATCCATGGACGACGGGAAACTAACAACACTCACCAAACACATCACTACCCACGGTACAACCGTGCTGGAGGTAGTGTACAACAATGACCCAAAGACCATGGGCGAATCATCAAAAAGTACGAGGAATGGCTAAAGGAGGAGAAGAACAAGTTCGTTGGCCTCAACCTCAAGTACACACGTAAGAGCAGTTACATACGACAAGGGATTGCCGTCGTCCAACTTGCCATGCGTGAGCATGTCCTCGTATACCACTACTGCAGGTCCGAGCACTGATACGTCTCCAACGTATCTATAATTTTTTATTGTTCCATGCTATTATATTATCTGTTTTGGATGTTCAATGGGCTTTATTATACCCTTTTATATTATTTTTCGGACTAACCTATTAACCGGAGGCCCAGCCCAAATTGCTGTTTTTTGCCTATTTCAGTGTTTCACAGAAAAAGAATATCAAACGAAGTCCAAACGGAATGAAACCTTCGGGGGCGTGATTTTTGGAACAAACGTGATCCAGAGGACTTGGAGTGGACGTCAAGCAACCAACAAGGAGGCCATGAGGCAGGGGGCGCCTACCCCCCTGGGCGCGCCCTCCACCCTCTTGGGCCCCTCGTGGCTTCACCGACCTACTTCTTCCTCCTATATATACCTACGTACCCCGAAACCATCAAAGAAAACCACGAAAACCTAATTCCACCGCCGCAACCTTTTGTATCCGTGAGATCCCATCTTGGGGCCTTTTCCGGCGCTCCCCTGGAGGGGGCATTGATCACGGAGGGCTTCTACATCAACACCATAGCCTCTCCGATGATGTGTGAGTAGTTTACCTCAGACCTTCGGGTCCATAGTTATTAGCTAGACGGCTTCTTCTCTCTCGCTGGATCTCAATACAAAGTTCTCCTTGATTCTCTTGAAGATCTATTCGATGTAATCTTCTTTTGCGGTGTGTTTGTCGAGATCCGATGAATTGTGGGTTTATGATCAAGATTATCTATGAACAATATTTGAATCTTCTCTGAATTCGTTTATGTATGATTGGTTATCTTTGCAAGTCTCTTTGAATTATCAGTTTGGTTTGGCCTACTAGATTGATCTTTCTTGCATTGGGAGAAGTGCTTAGCTTTGGGTTCAATCTTGCGGTGCTCGATCCCAGTGATAGTAGGGAAAACGACATGTATTGTATTGTTGCCATCGAGGATAAAAAGATGGGGTTTATATCATATTGCATGAGTTTATCCCTCTACATCATGTCATCTTGCTTAAAGCGTTACTCCGTTCTTATGAACTTAATACTCTAGATGCATGCTGGATAGTGGTCGATGTGTGGAGTAATAGTAGTAGATGCAGGCAGGAGTCGGTCTACTTGTCACGGACGTGATGCCTATATACATGATCATACCTAGATATTCTCATAACTATGCTCAATTCTATCAATTGATCGACAGTAATTGGTTTACCCACCGTAATACATATACTATCTTGAGAGAAGCCACTAGTGAAATCTATGGCCCCGGGTCTATTTTCCATCATATTAACTTCCCGTCAACAAGCTATTTCTTGCGTCGTTTGTTTTGCAATCTTTACTTTTAATCTTTATCATAAAAATACAAAAAATATTATCTTACCATCTCTATCAGATCGCCGTGAAGGGATTGACAACCCCTTTATCGCTTTGGTTACAAGGTTCTTATTTGTTTGTGTAGGTGCAAGGGACTTGAGTGTGGCCTCCTATTGGATTGATACCTTGGTTCTCAAAAACTGAGGGAAATACTTACGCTACTTTGCTGCATCACCCTTTCCTCTTCAAGGGAAAACCAACGCAGTGCTCAAGAGGTAGCAAAGGATTTCTGGCGTCGTTGCCGGGGAAGTCTACGCACAAGTCAAGACATACCAAGTAACCATCACAAACTCTTATCCCTCGCATTACATTATTTGCCATTTTCCTCTCGTTTTCCTCTCCCCCACTTCACCCTTGCCGTTTTATTTGCGCGCTCTTTCAGTTCGCTTCTTTTTCGCTTGCTTCTTGTTTGCTCGTGTGTTGGATTGCTTGCTTGTCATGATGGCTCAAGACAATACTAAATTGTGTGACTTTAACAATACCAACAATAATGATTTTCTTAGTACCCCGATTGCTCCTCTTACCGAAGCTGAATCTTGTGAAATTAATGCTGCTTTGTTGAATCTTGTCATGAAAGATCAATTCGCCGGCCGTCCTAGTGAAGATGCTGCTACCCGTCTAAATAGCTTTGTTGGTTTGTGTTATATGCAAAAGAATAAAGAAATGGATAATGATATTTTCAAATTGAAGCTATTTCCGTTTTCTCTTAGAGATCGCGCTAAAACTTGGTTTTTGTCTTTGCCTAAAAATAGTATTGATTCTTGGAATAAGTGCAAAGATGCTTTTATCTCTAACTATTTTCCTCCCGCTAAGATCATCTCTCTTAGAAATGATATTATGAATTCTAAGCAACTTGATCATGAACATGTTGCACAAGCTTGGGAGAGAATGAAATTAATGATACGTAATTGCCCTACACATGGTTTGAATTTATGGATGATTATACAAAAAAATTATGTCGGATTGAGTTTTGCTTCTAGAAATCTTTTAGATTCGGCCGCGGGAGGCACTTTTATGGAAATCACTTTAGGAGAAGCTACTAAACTCCTAGATAATATTATGGTTAATTATTCTCAATGGCACACTGAAAGATCTACTAGTAAAAAGGTTCATGCGATTGAAGAAATTAATGTTTTGAGTGGAAAGATGGATGAACTTATGAAATTGTTTCTAATAAGAGTGTTTCTTCTGATCCTAATGATATGCCTTTGTCTACTTTGATTGAGAATTATAATGAATCTATGGATGTGAATTTTATTGGTAGGAATAATTTTGGTAACAATGCGTATAGAGGAAACATTAATCCTAGGTCATTCCCTAATAATTCCTCTAATAACTATGTTAATTCCTACAACAATTCTTATGGAAATTTTAATAAGATGCCTTCTGAATTTGAAACTAGTGTTAAAGAGTTTATGAATTAACAAAAGAATTTCAACGCCTTGCTTGAGGAAAAATTGCTTAAAGTTGATGAATTGGCTAGGAACATGGATAGAATTTCTCTTGATGTTGATTTTTTGAAACTTAGATCTATTCCACCTAAGCATGATATCAACGAGTCTCTTAAATCCATGAGAATTTCCAATGATGAGTGCAAAGAAGGAACCACTAGGATGCGTGCTAAAAAAGATTGCTTTGTGAAGGCGTGTTCTTCTAGTTTTTATGAGAATAAAGATGAAGATCTAATAGTTATTGATGTGTCCCCTATTAAATCCTTGTTTTGCAATATGAATCTTGATAATGATGGGACTGGAGATGAGTCAACTTTAGTTAGAAGGTGTCCCAAAAATTCGGAGTTTTTAGATCTTGATGCAAAAATTGGTAAAAGTGGGATTGAAGAGGTCAAAACTTTAGATAGCAATGAACCCACTATCTTGGATTTCAAGGAATTTAATTATGATATTGTTCTTTAATAGATTGTATTTCCTTGTTGCAATCTGTGCTAAATTCTCCGCATGCTTATAGTCAAAATAAAGCTTTTACTAAACATATCGTTGATGCTTTGATGCAATCTTATGAAGAAAAACTTGATTTGGAAGTTTCTATCCCTAGAAAACTTTATGATGAATGGGAACCTACAATTAAAATTAAAATTAAAGATCATGAATGCTATGCTTTGTGTGATTTGGGTGCTAGTGTTTCCACGATCCCAAAAACTTTGTGTGATTTGTTAGGTTTCCGTGAATTTGATGATTGTTCTTTAAACTTGCACCTTGCGGATTCCACCATTAAGAAACCTATGGGAAGAATTAATGATGTTCTTATTGTTGCAAATAGGAATTATGTGCCCGTAGATTTCATTGTTCTCGATATAGATTGCAATCCTTCGTGTCCTATTATTCTTGGTAGACCTTTACTTAGAATGATTGGTGCAATCATTGATATGAAGGAAGGGAATATTAGATTCCAATTTCCGTTAAGGAAAGGCATGGAACACTTCCCTAGAAATAAAATTAAATTACCATATGAATCTATTATGAGAGCCACTTATGGATTGCCTACCAAACATGGCAATACCTAAATCTATCCTCACTTTTATGCCTAGCTAGGGACGTTACACGATAGTGCTTGTTGGGAGGCAACCCAATTTATTTTAGTTTTTTGCTTTTTGGTTGTGTTTAGAAATAAATAATCCATCTAGCTTCTGTTTAGATGTGATTTTGTGTTTTATTTAGTGTTTGTGCCAAGTAAAACCTTTGGGAAGACTTGGGGAAAGTCTTTGCGATCTTGCTGTAAAAAACAGAAACTTTAACACTCACGAGATTACCTACAACTTTTTACTGGAGAGTTCTATTTAGTTGATTCTTTTTGAAGATGATTAATAGATAAATTAGTCACGTCCAGAAATTTATTTTAGAATTTTTGGAGTTCCAAAAGTTTGCATTAGTTACAGATTACTATAGACTGTTCTGTTTTTGACAGATTCTGTTTTTCGCGTGTTGTTTGCTTATTTTAATGAATCTATGGCTAGTAATGGAGTTTATGAACCATAGAAAAGTTGGAATACAGTATATTTAACACCAATATAAATAAATAATGAGTTCATTACAGTTCCTTGAAGTGGTGTTTTGTTTTCTTTCGCTAACGGAGCTCACAAGATTTTCTGTTAAGTTTTGTGTTGTGAAGTTTTCAAGTTTTGGGTAAAGATTTGATGGATTACGGAACAAGGATTGGCAAGAGCCTAAGATTGGGGATGCCCAAGGCACCCCAAGGTAAAATTCAAGGAAAACCAAAAGCTTAAGCTTGGGGATGCCCCGGAAGGCATCCCCTCTTTCGTCGTCGTCTATCGGTAACTTTACTTGGGGCTATATTTTTATTCACCACATGATATGTGTTTTGCTTGGAGAGTCTTGTATGATTTGAGTCTTTGCTTTTTAGTTTATCACAATCATCCTCGCTGTACACACCTTTTGAGAGAGACACACATGATTCAGAATTTGTTAGAATACTCTCTGTGTTTCACTTATATCTTTTGAGCTATATAGTTTTTGCTCTAGTGCTTCACTTATATCTTTTCGAGCACGGTGGTGGTTTTATTTTATAGAAATTATTGATCTCTCATGCTTCACTTATATTATTTTGAGAGTCTTAAACAGCATGGTAATTTGTTTTAATTGTGAAATTAATCTGAATGTGATAGGCATCCAAGATGAGCATAATAAAAACTTCTGTATTGAGTTCACTGAATATCATGAGAAGTTTTATACTTGATAAGTGTTTTGAGATATAAAGGTGGTAATGTTAGAATGTGCTAGTTGAGTAATTGTGAAATTGAGAAATACTTGTGTTAAGGTTAGCAAGTCCCGTAGCATACACGTATGGTAAAAGTTGTGTGGCAATTTTGACACATAAGGTGTTCTTTTATTGCTTTCCTTATGAGTGGCGGTTAGAGACGAGCGATGGTCTTTTCCTACCAATATATCCCTCTAGGGGCATGCGTAGTAGTACTTTGCTTCGAGGGCTAATAAACTTTTGCAATAAGTATATGAGTTCTTTATGACTAATGTGAGTCCATGGATTATACACACTCTCAACCTTCCACAATTTTCTAGCCTCTACGGTACCGTGCATTGCCCTTTCTCGCCTTGAGAGTTGGTGCAAACTTCGCCGGTGCATCCAAACCCCGTGATATGATATGCTCTATCACACATAAACCTCCTTATATCTTCCTCAAAACAGCCACCATACCTACCTATCATGGCATTTCCATAGCCATTCTGAGATATATTGCCATGCAACTTTCCACCATTCCATTTATTATGACACGCTCCATCATTGTCATATTACTTTGCATGATCATGTAGTTGACATCGTATTTGTGGCAAAGCCACCATTCATAATTTTTCATACATGTCACTCTTGATTCATTGCTTATCCCGGTACACCGCCGGAGGCATTCACATAGAGTCATATTTTGTTCTAAGTATTTAGTTGTAATTCTTGAGTTGTAAGTAATAAAAGTGTGATGATCATCATTATTTGAGCATTGTCCCATGCGAGGAAAGGATGATGGAGACTATGATTCCCCCACAAGTCGGGATGAGATTCCGGACTAAAAAAAGAGGCCAAAGAAAAAAAAGAGAAGGCCCAAGAAAAAAAGAAAAAAAGAGAAAAAGGAAAAAATGAGAGAAAAAGAGAGAAGGGACAATGTTACTATCCTTTTTCCACACTTGTGCTTCAAAGTAGCACCATGATCTTCATGATAGAGAGTCTCCTATGTTGTCACTTTCATATACTAGTGGGAATTTTTCATTATAGAACTTGTCTTGTATATTCCAATGATGGGCTTCCTCAAAATGCCCTAGGTCTTCGTGAGCAAGCAAGTTGTATGCACACCCACTTAGTTTCTTTTGTTAAGATTTCCTATATTTATAGCTCTAGTGCATCCGTTGCATGGCAATCCCTACTCCTCTCATTGACATCAATTGATGGGCATCTCCATAGCCTATTGATTAGCTGCGTTAATGTGAGACTTTCTACCTTTTTCTCTTCTCACATAACCCCCATCATTATACTTTATTCCACCCATAGTGCTATATCCATGGCTTGCGCTCATGTATTGTGTAAGGGTTGAAAAGGTTGAAGCGCGTTAAAAAGTATGAACCAATTGCTCGGCTTGTCATCGGGGTTATGCATGATGAGAACATTTTGTGTGACGAAATTGACACATGGCCTAACTATATAATTTTGTAGGGATAAGCTTTCTTTGGCTATGTTATTTTGATAAAGACATAATTGCTTGGTTAGCATGTTTGAAGTATTATTGTTTTATGTCAACATTAAACTTTTATCTTGAATCTTTCGGATCTGAATAACCGTGCCACAATAAAAAGAATTACATTAAAAATTATGCTAAGAAGCATTCCACATCAAAAATTCTATTTTTATCATTTCCCTACTCGAGGACGAGCAGGAATTAAGCTTGGGGATGCTTGATACGTCTCCAACGTATCTATAATTCTTTTATTGTTCCATGCTATTATATTATCTGTTTTGGATGTTCAATGGGCTTTATTATACCCTTTTATATTATTTTTGGGACTAACCTATTAACCGGAGGCCCAACCCAAATTGTTGTTTTTTTGCCTATTTCAGTGTTTCGCAGAAAAAGAATATCAAACGGAGTCCAAACGGAATGAAACCTTCGGGAGCGTGATTTTTGGAACAAACGTGATCCAGAGGACTTGGAGTGGATGTCAAGCAACCAACGAGGAGGCCACGAGGCAGGGGGCGCGCCTACCCCCCCTAGGCGCGCCCTCCACCCTAGTGGGCCCCTCGTGGCTCCACCGACCTACTTCTTCCTCCTATATATACCTACGTACCCCGAAACCATCAAAGAAAACCACGAAAACTTAATTCCACCGCCGAAACCTTCTGTACCTGTGAGATCCCATCTTGGGGCCTTTTCCGACGCTCTGCCGGAGGGTGCATTGATCACGGAGGGCTTCTACATCAACACCATAGCCTCTCCGATGATGTGTGAGTAGTTTACCTCAGACCTTCGTGTCCATAGTTATTAGCTAGATGGCTTCTTCTCTCTCTTTGGATCTTAATACAAAGTTCTCCTCGATTCTCTTGGAGATCTATTCGATGTAATCTTCTTTTGCGGTGTGTTTGTCGAGATCCGATGAATTGTGGGTTTATGATCAAGATTGTCTATGAACAATATTTGGATATTCTCTGAATTCTTTTATGTATGATTGGTTATCTTTGCAAGTCTCTTCGAATTATCAGTTTGGTTTGGCCTACTAGATTGATCTTTCTTGCAATGGGAGAAGTGCTTAGCTTTTGGTTTAATCTTGCGGTGCTCGATCCCAGTGATAGTAGGGGAAACGACACGTATTATATTGTTGCCATCGAGGATAAAAAGATGGGGTTTATATCATATTGCATGAGTTTATCCCTCTACATCATGTCATCTTGCTTAAAGTGTTACCCCGTTCTTATGAACTTGATACTCTAGATGCATGCTGGATAGCGGTCGATGTGTGGAGTAATAGTAGTAGATGCAGGCAGGAGTCGGCCTACTTGTCACGGACGTGATGCCTATATACATGATCATACCTAGATATTCTCATAACTATGCTCAATTCTATCAATTGCTCGACAGTAATTTGTTTACCCACCGTAATACTTATGCTATCTTGAGAGAAGCCACTAGTGAAACCTATGGCCCCCGGGTCTATTTTCCATCATATTAATTTCCCGTCAACAAGCTATTTCTTGTGCCGTTTATTTTGCAATCTTTACTTTTAATCTTTATCATCTCTATCAGATCTCACTTTTGCAAGTGGCCGTGAAGGGATTGACAACCCCTTTATCGCGTTGGTTGCAAGGTTTTTATTTGTTTGTGTAGGTGCAAGGGACTTGAGCGTGGCCTCCTACTGGATTGATACCTTGGTTCTCAAAAACTGAGGGAAATACTTACGCTACTTTGCTGCATGACCCTTTCCTCTTCAAGGGAAAACCAACGCAGTGCTCAAGAGGTAGCAAGCACTCATAGGCATTACTTGACTTCCTGCAACGCAAAGCAGTAATTTTCACTAGCGTCGACGCCAGAGGCGACAAGACCATGCTTGCCCGTGCATGGATTCAAATTCCAGACGAGCACCACATCGACATCCAGAGGCAATTCTGTATCAAGGGTGGTGGAGAAAGGGACTCCATGGGTGACCTTGCAGCGGCCATCACCGACCCCTCCTACAAGAACATGAAGATATCATTGCCAAAGGAGAAGCACCAGTTCTGGGAGTGGAAGCCGCTTTCCCCACTACACCTTGAGTACGGAGCAAAAGACGGGTATGTTAGCTACAAGTTGTACCGTAGAATCCTTATCATCGAGAACGGGCTACGTCACCTCCACCAACAACCAATGAAGGAAAGACTCTGCCCACGTAAGAACAAAGACGAGGGATCTTCCAGCGACTAGAAGCGCCGGAAGGGAAACAGTCGTTGGTAAATTGCGAGAAAATGGATGTCTACACTAAAGTAGTAGTAACTACTATTATGATAATTTAGATTGAATGAACCTATGTTGTAAATATGATTGTTGTTGCTCAACGATGTTGTGTGTACTGTATTACTATTTTACACTTGAACACAGTGGTGTGCTCATGTACAAATGCATAGTATGTTTTGCATGTCTAAATGCAATTAGTAAGTTATCTCCTAGTATTGAGCAAATATATCTTGTATCCATGATTACAGAAGGAGAAATATGCCGAACGATATTGTCTTATAACTTTCATACTTAACATGTACAAGATGAAGGAAATATGCCCTAGAGGCAATAATAAAGTTGTTATTTATATTTCCTTATATCATGATAAATGTTTATTATTCATGCTAGAATTCTATTAACTGGAAACTTAGTACATGTGTGAATACATAGACTAAACAGGGTGTCCCTAGTATGCCTCTACTTGACTAGCTTGTTGATCAAAGATGGTTATGTTTCCTGACCATAGACATGTGTTGTCATTTGATCAACGGGATCACATCATTAGAGCATGATGTGATGGACAAGACCCATCTGTTAGCTTAGCATTATGATCGTTGAGTTTTATTGCTATTGCTTTCTTCATGACATATACATGTTCCTCTGACTATGAGATTATGCAACTCTCGAATACCGTAGGAACACCTTGTGTGCTATCAAACGTCACAACGTAACTGGGTGATTATAAAGATGCTCTACACGTGTCTCCGAAGGTGTTTGTTGAGTTGGCATAGATCGAGATTAGGATTTGTCACTCCAATTGTCGGAGAGGTATCTCTGGGCCCTCTCGGTAATGCACATCACTATAACCATTGCAAGCAATGTGACTAATGAGTTAGTTACAGGATGATGCATTATGGAACGAGTAAAGAGACTGCCGGTAACGAGATTGAACTAGGTATTGAGATACCGATGATCGAATCTCGCGCAAGTAGCATATCGACGACAAAGGGAACAACGTATGTTGTTATGCCGTTTGACCGATAAAGATCTTCGTAGAATATGTAGGAACCAATACGAGCATCCAGGTTCCGCTATTGGTTATTCACTAGAGATGATTCTCGGTAATGTCTACATAGTTCTCGAACCCGTAGGGTCCGCACGCTTAACGGTCGATGACGATTGGTATTATGAGTTTATGTGGTTTGATGTACCGAAGGTTGTTCGGAGTCCTGGATATGATCGCGGACATGACGAGGAGTCTCGAAATGGTCGAGATGTAAAGATCGATATATTGGAAGGCTATGTTTGGACATCGGAATGGTTCCGGGTGAGTTCGGGCATTTACTGGAGTACCGGGGGGTTACCGGAACCCCCCGGGGAGTCCGTGGGCCTTATTGGGCCTTAGTGGGAGAGAGGAGGAGGCGGCCAGGTGGAGCCCCCCCCAAGCCCAATCCGAATTGGGTGGGGGGCCACCCCCCCTTCCTTCCCTCTCTCTCCCCCTTCCTTCTTCTCCTACTCCTACTCCCATCTGGAGTAGGACTCCCCCCTTGGGCGCGCCATGAGAGGGCCGGCCCTCCCCCTCCTCCACTCCTTTATATACGGGGGAGGGGGCACCCCATAGACACACAAGTTGATTGTTTAGCCGTGTGCGGTGCCCCCCTCCATAGATTTCCACCTCAGTCATATCGTTGCAGTGCTTAGGCAAAGCCCTGCGCCGGTAGCTTCATCATCACCGTCACCACACAGTCGTGCTGACGAAACTCTCCCTCGACCTCAGCTGGATCTAGAGTTCATGAGACTTCACTGAGCTGAACTTGTGCAGATCGCGGAGGTGCCTTATCTTCAGTGCTAGGATCGGTCGGATCATGAAGACGTATGACTACATCAACCGTGTTGTCATAACGCTTCCGCTTACGGTCTACGAGGGTACGTGGACAACACTCTCCCCTCTCGTTGCTATGCATCACCTAGATGGATCTTGCATGTGCGTAGGAATTTTTTTGAAATTACTGCGTTCCCTAACACAAGATGCATCTTACATTTACAAGGATATGTGATTGTATTGTTCTTAACTTTCTGTAAAATGCTTATTCAACATTAGCGTGAACAATTCATAAATAATGCAGAAGTACATTCGGTACATAGACACAAGGGACAAGAACTTTGCTAGTTTAACCACATTGGGAAAAAATCACACAACACAACCATTTCACATTAAACACTGCTCTGTCCATTCAGAACATCCTTGCTATTGCACACAGGTTCCTCTCCGTAGACCAGTTCTGCAGGATGCCACAAAACTACACTACACTATATGCAACTGACCTATGTACAACCGTGGATCTCTAAGTGTCTATTCGAACCCATGCCTGTGGTGCCACACGCCCGTGACCCTAGAGACTTCACACCTGTGCATCCACAACAAAGCCTCTCTAACCAAGTATTTGGACCAATGCCTCTGCTGCCATACTTCCGTGCCTCTAGAAACTTGACAGCAGCAAGAGGATTCATACTCGTACCTCCACACAACCGTGCCTGTACTGACTTCACTTCCGTGCCTCCATTTGCTCAATCCACGTGCCTCACATAAAACCCACATTAACTCTACATGCTCCGCACGCATAATCGCTCATGCAACTTTGGTGCTGCACACACGTTCCTCTCAGTACAACCCTATGCTGTCGGATGCACCAACCTATACATGTGCCTCCTCCCTATAGAGGCTTCACTCACATGTCTCTCGTGCCCACACACCCGTGCCTCGCGTAACACGCGTCGTGACTCTACAAGCTATTTCACGCGTGATCGTCCATGCCTCGTTGCTGCTGCACAGACGTTCCTGTCTCTACAACCCATGTCAGAGGAAACAACATACGTGCCTCTAATGTATGTATAACTATGCCTCCAATTAACTAACATCGGTCTAAAAAACATCTTTAAAACAGATGCACAGCCATGCCTCTTCTACAAATGAAGAACATCAATGAACAGTTAGGTTCATATCGTTTCATATATCTAAATAACATTACACTATAGCATGGAATTTTAAACAAAATTCATTATGTTCAAAGGCTATAACTAACATCACTGCGGCAGAAGATTGAAGATAACAACAAGCCTCCCATCACACACTTTGAAAGTTATGAGCACCAAGCTGTTTACTTCAATAGACGATGCCCGAAGAAAATCACTGAAACCTTCCTCTTTGAACACCAATCTATTACCCAAGCCAATGAAGTAGGAGCAAGAGTGCTCACATATATATCATCATCATCACAAGTTTCCAAAGTAACTTCAAGAGTTAAAACTCCAATCCTAGGAATTGACACGGATTCCTTCAAACTCCTCGCAACAATACCAGTAATAACATGACAAAAACATCAAGCTATTAGAAATGGAACAAAAATTAAAAACTATAAAATAGAAGAAATACTAATAAATAAATAAACAGAAACAAAGAAAAACAGTGGAAAATAAATCTGACCATATGACGACCATTAACATTCATGGAATCAATCCTGTGAACTAAAGGACAACAGGGTATGTACTCATCATCAAAGAGTTGACACGTCGTGAAATACATCTGCTGATAATTAAGAAAAAGACCATGGATGTAATAACAAGTCCCAACAAGTTCCTTCTTGGAGTCGCTCAAACCATCAAGAGCTACAAAATACAATTACACAAGTTCAAGGGAACAGAAAAATCATCATGTAAAATAAAACAAGATAAAAACTTCCTTAAAAATAAACCTTACCAACAGAAGGTAAAGGAGACAACATAAATCCACCCCGATAAAAGTCAACACCAATCAACGTTCCATAGCATTCAAGCCTAATGGTCATTCTATCACGATCACGAAGACCATAATCAATGACCAAATCTTCCCAGAAAGGACCATGGAATTTGCTCCTCACCCGACCATGACTAAAGGGAACCTTTGAAATCCTTGGGCAGGCGCACATTGCGTAAAGCGGGGACAAGGCAAGGCACCCCCAAAGCACTAGAAGTAACACCAGGCTCGACCGAGGTAGTTGGACGAACCGGCGTAAGCTGCGCAGAAAACAGATCCGAAAAGTGATGCACTAATCGGAAAGTTCCCGGAGTTTGGACGGTCGGATCGAGCTGAAATTTTGAGAGGTGGTAGATATAGGAATTACGCAGCCTATCAACGGTTGGATCTTCCAAAGGACGTCCGAGCTAGAAGTTGGACACCACGCCCTAAACTCATCCAAATTCCCGTCCAGATTTGACAGGGCTCCAGTATATCGTGGATTGCCAGAGATTCCTCCATCAGAACTTGACGAAATTTTCCAGGGTTGTTGTATACTCAATTCCGCACAATTCCACCAAAGCGATCGTCAAAGCGATACTCGAGGAGATGGTGGCGGCAGATACGAGTTCACTGTCCAGAAAAACAGCACGGTCGCTTGAGGGCAATGTTGACGTTGAGCCCCCGAGCTCCATGGATGATTCCTCCATGATCTTGATAGAGATCGGAGTTGATGTTTGATGAAGGCCCTCGTCCGAACATGGTGATCCGAACATGGGGCGCGGTTCTTGGTCGAACCAAGGTGACCAGTCGAGCTGGTGACGAAGATGCCAAAGTCGCAGTTGATCTGCAGGCGAGCCATCGATCCTTTTGTCGATCACACAGCGGAACTCTCAATGAAAGCACCAATGTCGGTGTCAAAACCGGCGGATCTCGGGTAGGGGGTCCCGAACTATGCGTCTAGAATCAATGGTAACAGGAGGCAAGGGACACGAAGTTTTACCCAGGTTCGGGCCCTCTTGATGGAGGTAAAACCCTACGTCCTGCTTGATTAATATTGATGATATGGGTAGTACCAGAGTAAATCTACCACGAGATCAGAGAGGCTAAACCCTAGAAGCTAGCCTATGGTATGATTGTATGTATATATCTATCGACTAGCCTGGCCCTAGTTTATATAATGCACCAGAGGCCTAGGTTAATAAGAGTCCTAGCCGAATACGCCGGTGGGGAGAACTCCTTGTCTTGATCGCCAAGTCTTGTGGAATCTTCCTTGTATGCGGCAGCTGTCCGAACTGGCCCATGAGTATACGGCCACGGGGGTCCTCGGCCCAATCTATCAGATCGGGAGATGACGTGTTGAGTACCCCCTAGTCCAGGACACCGTCAGTGTGATTGGCTGGCTTTTCGGGGGTGCCATGTATCTGGCACAAGCGGTCGAGTATTCTGTCCAAGCTGGACGGGCCCGGAGTATTTCTTTTGAATGGCTTTTTCCACTGGCCAGATTTATAGCCTCTGAATCCAGCATTAACTATGGTATCCTCAGCATTGTCGCCGTTAATGCGGCGCTTTTGCTTGTTGCGACGTGACCTGCCACTGTTGTCCTTGGTGTCCGAATTACCAGGGTTCTTGGTCATGTTATTGCTACAAGCCAGCCAGCTGTCTTCTCCCGCACAAAAGCGGGTCATGAGTGTCGTGAGGGCTACCATAGATTTCGGCTTTTCCTGTCCTAGGTGCCGTGCAAGCCACTCATCGCGGATGTTATGCTTGAAGGCTGCTAGGGCCTCTGCATCTAGATAGTCGACGATTTGATTTTTCTTGGTTAGGAACCGTGTCCAGAATTGTCTGGCCGATTCTTATGGCTGCTGAATTATGTGGCTTAGGTCATCGGCGTCTGGTGGTCGCACATAAGTGCCCTGGAAATTGTCGAGGAATGCGGCTTCCAGGTCCTCCCACTAACCGATTGATTCTGCTGGCAAGCTGCTAAGCCAATGCTGAGATGGGCCTTTAAGCTTGAGTGGGAGGTATTTGATGGCGTGTAGGTCATCACCACGGGCCATGTGGATGTGAAGGAGATAGTCCTCGATCCATACCGCAGGATCTGTTGTGCCATCGTATGATTCAATGTTCACGGGTTTGAAACCGTCGGGGATTTGATGATCCATTACTTCATATGTGAAGAATAGTGGGTGTGCGGCGCCTCAGTATTGGGCTATATCATGACGCAGCTCAAACGAGCTTTGTCTACTATGTTCGGCTAGGCCAGATTTACTGTATCCAGCATGACGATTACCGTCTCGAGCCGTGGGGCGCCCACGTGATCCGTAGATCGATCTTGTTTGCCTTGCCTTGTCCTCCAATATATTTCGCAGGTCTGGCGCGTTTTCCCGTGCCATGGTATTTTTTGAGCGGCGCCGGGGTGCGGCTTGAGTGGGGGGCCGAGAGGCCTCTCTGTCACGGCCACATGGTCCTGTTCTCAAGTCGCTATCAAGCACTACTGGGGCGCGAAGCTTTCGCTAGATTTAACGCAATACCGCATTATGCATCTCTTACGCTTAAAATGCCCGGTCCACGAGGCATCATCTCTTTGAAGGGGAGGCACTAAAGTACACTTCCCCAAGCGGAGGACTGTGCGGCCGCTTTGACAGCCCCACAGCAAAATGGCCTCACCGGCCAATAAACTTCAAAATAGGTCATTTAAGACCATGAACGCGGATAGACGAGTTCAGTGCAAAATCATCACTGATGCAGGCCTAGAAGCCATATACCCCCGCACTAGGGGCTTCACGCATATACAATAAGAGACAATAAAGCTCAAGCTTACATATCTTACTTTATACTTTGCTTATTTTAAATTTTTTTTCGGCACGACTCGTTTTGAACTCAGTTACTCTCTTTTACAGATGAACGTCGTGCGGCGCCCGTCCAGAATACGGCACAACGGAGACACAGGCGTAGACGTGCAGTAGGGACCCATCCTAAAGGATTTTCTTTTCAGATTAAGACCCTGCGTAAACCTTTTTTACTGTCTCTTGTTGCTACACATCCACTGGTTTTTCTTTCTAGTATAACCAAGAAGGAGGCTGGCGTCTTGCCATGTGGCCACATCAGAATTTTTGCACGTACCTGGACACTAGGGGCTTTTTCAATAAAGAGTGTTGTTTGGCCCGCACTCATAAAGACCGAACACCTTAGGGAGTGTCCGGCGTCGCGAGTTTTGGCATTATATGCATCAGCTCCGAATCATGTCTTTGGTCAAATATTGGGTTGCCCGGCTCCTGAGTTCGGCTACCTTACGTTCCGCTCTATCGGCTAAGGTAGCACCAGGAGAACTACTGCGATTGTGCCCCCGGTTCGGCCAGGGCGAGCACCTCAGTAGAGAAAGCCGAAAACTGACTATCATGATGTAGCGTGAGACTGGTCAGCCACTCGATGACCGATCGAAATCTATCGGATTCCTCCGCTTTGACGAAGGACCGCTTCCCGGTCAGGCACATATGCGCCGCGAATTCGGACGAACACAGTTGCCTCCAAGGAGCTACCTAAAGAGTCTCATTTTCAAACTCCTATGGCTAAGTGAAAGTGTTAAAGCATTATAGTCCGGTTGCCTAGCCCGCTGCGCTATCACCTCCTTTGTAGGACCAAGACGTTGGGTTAAGTGTGAAAATGCGTCTTCTGCGAGCACCCCCGCACTATGTGCGTGGGGGCTGAAGCCAACGACTGCCATCTTTCAGATCCTACATATATATATATATATATATATATATATATATATATATATATATATATATATATCTTAAAACGGCCGCATAGAAGGTGTTTACAATACTTGGAGGCACAAGTATAAAATAGGCCATTACAGTTTATCAAAATATTACTTCATAATTACATATGCTATCATAACATAGCATCTTTCGGGCACTGCGTCTCTATTACACGAGCGCCTTCAAGAACTTCCTGAAAATAGTGCTCGGAGGGTACTCGGCTTTGGTCCGAATCTCGGGACGCAACAACGGTGGTCTCCATCTCTGCCCAGTATGTCTTGACACGGGCTAGAGCCATCCTAGCGCCCTCTATGCATGCTGACCTCTTAATTGCATTTATACGCGGCACCGCATCAAGGAATTGCTGCACCAAGCTGAAATAACTCTTCGGCTCCGATCTCCCCGGCCACAGATGATCCATGACGTACTTCATGGCGAGTCCGGATAACCTATTCAGTTCGGCCCACTGAGCCAAACGATCATCCACTGCCAGTGGACGCTCTGGATTATGGAACTGCGACCAGAAAAGCTTTTCCACTTCGCAATCTTTCTGATCTTGAAAGTGTTCGGTCGCATCAGCGACACTTGTTGCCAAGTCCAGATAGGTATCCTTCACACTCCACATCCGGTCCAACGGAGCAAACTTCGGATCACAAAACTTCCTCCGCAGCATAAAGGGCTTTCCAGCTGCAATCTATTCGGCCTGACGCAGCTCCTCTTTCGCAGCTCTCATCGCAGAGCGAGCGTCCTTGGCATCGGCAACGGCCTTCTCTAAATCCGTTTGTCTCGCCCCGTCTTCTTTCTCAAGAAGTTCGCAACGGTCTGCAACGCTCTTTAACTTCTCGGCCGTCTCCTCTTCGCTTTGGCAGTGAGCAGCCTGTTCGGCTCTCAGCTCTTCAAGGGCCTTCTTGGCAGCCGCATCGCTTTTTCTGGCTTGCTCCTTAGCTCGGGCAAGTTCTGCCCTAAGATTCTCCATGGCGGTCGTACCATCTGCATCAAGCACACACATTGTAAGACACTGGCATGAAGCTCCTCTTACCTGATGTCGCCCGAAGAATTACATACCTTGAGACTCATCAAGCCGCTTGTTGACAAGCGCGATGTCGGCATCTGCCACGTCCAGTTGCCGCTTTAGTTCGGCCAAATCATTAGTCCGGCTTGATTCTGGACACCTCGCCACCTACATTCAAAGGCGACATCTTAGACCTGGGATTATGATCCTCTACGTGCCGTCATTTCTTAACAACACGCAGAGTCTCAGGGGCTACTATCTCCACAGGGCGCATCTTATTTATGCGCAATTGACAAAAGTGTACATTATCTAACGTACCTCAAAACCCATCAGTAAACTTTTGACGACCTCATGCAATCCGCTTTCTGCGGATGAAATCCTTTGAACCACTGTGCCCATCAAGGCACGGTGCTCTTCTGAGATAGAAGCTCGCCCCAGCAGAACCTTTAGTTCTTCCGGCCGAACACCAGACGGTGTCGGACTTGTCCTATGGACTCTTTCGAAGGCTGAACGCGGAGGACTTCGGGGGGCCGCACTGCCACCTATCATCCCTGCCGGATTCGGAGAAACCCTCCGTGACGACACCTCAGGGTTGCCCACCTCGCTGGGCGGCACGGCAGGGGGAGGCGTTCCGCTCTCCATCATCTCCGGAAGAAGATCCCCCGAAGACGAGCTCTGCTGCAAAGGGCTGAGGTCCGAGCTACAAGGTAAAATTTCAGTTAAATCTTCTCAGATGCAAAATCAAGGATTTCTCTCATCCCTCAAAAGGAAAATCTTTTCTCCACTTACGGCTCGCTTGAGGGCCGATCCCTTTGAGGGCGTAGTCCGGCCAAGGAACTCCCTGGCGTCGGACCCTCTGACGAGGATTTTCTCCCCCGTTTTGAGGCCATGGTTTCTGGGTCGTCAGAGGCGGCTCTCTTCTTCCCTTTAGGAGAGGAATTGTCGGTTCCTCCCTTCAGAGCAGCCTTATTCGAGGAGGCCGTAGCTTCCTTGTCCTCCCCCTCCAAAGGCATTATCTCCAGCATCCTGACTAGCACAGGATCCGGCCTGGTTTCAGGAAGGGGAGCCGAACACCTGATCAGCTTCGCCTTCGCTGTCCACTCCTGTTTAAAAAAAATGGCTCCTTTAGGGGCAAGTTTATGATGATTATAGAAGGTCCGGGCACAAGGTTGCTTACTTCAGTATCCGGGCGATTGCAGCTTAGGCCGGCATCCTCGGTTAAATCCGGACATGTCTCTTGTGATCCGAAGAACAGTCTATACATCTCCACGGGCGTTGCGCCCATAAAGTTCTGGAGAGGTCGCGGTCCCTCTGGATTAAACTCCCACAGGCGAAGGGGGCGACGTTTGCCGGGCAATATTCGGCGAATCAGCATGACCTGCGTCACCTTGACCAGGTTGAGGTCTCCTTTTAAGAGATCCCTAATGCGGCCCTGCAACAGGGGCACGTCTTTGGATAACCCCCAATCTAGTCCTTTGTTGACCCATGACGCTAGCCGTGGTGGGGGACCCAAGCGGAAGGCAGGAGGCACCACCCACTTGGCGCTCCTGGGAGCGGTGATATAGAACCACTCTCGTTGCCACAAGCCGAGCTCCTCTTGAAAAGAGCCCTTGGGCCATGGAGCATCGGCATTCTTACTTATGACGGCACCTCCGCACTCTGCGTGCCGTCCCTCGATCATCTTCGGCTCCACTCCAAAAGTCTTGAGCCATAATCCAAAGTGAGGAGTAACACAGAGGAATGCTTCGCACACGACGATGAATGAGGAAATGTGGAGGATGAACTCCGGAGCTAAGTCATGAAATTCCAGCCCGTAATAAAACAGCAGCCCCCTCACGAGGGGATCCATCGGGAAGCCTAACCCCCGAAGGAAGTGAGACATGAACACTACGCTCTCACCGGGCTGGGGATTGGGAATAGCCTGCCCTTGAGCAGGCAACCAATGTGGAATTTCGGCGGTCAAGAACTTAGCCTCTCTCAACTTTAGCACGTCCTCCTCCGTGACGGAGGAAGGCATCCTTCGGCCTCGAAGGTCAGAACCGGACATTGTCGAAGGTCAAAAGCGCCTGGAATCTGGAGCCTAGGGTGTTGGAACTCAAGGCGACGGGCGAACTCGCTTAAGATTGGAAAAAGGAGTAAGGCCCTGGTCTCTTTATATAAGAGGTTGAATACCAGGAGCCCTCCCCATAACCGTTTGGGACTCGCCTTTAATCAAGAAAACATGCTAACGGGCATGATTGGGTTACCCATGTCCGTATTGACGAGGATCTCGTAAAGGGGGGCACACGATCTCTGCTTTGACAAGACGTGCCAAGGAAACCGCCTCGACATACTGAGGCGGGAAAATACAAACGATTCGAGCAAAGGACTTGGCTGTAGTGTGATGGCGCACTGCAGAATACGTCAGCAGATTTGATTTGTGTTAATATTATTCTCTCTATGTCAACATGTGGAAGCTTATTTTACAGAAGCCGGACACTACTCTTGGTGATTACAATCTTCTATGAAGGACTTGGAGGAGGAATCCGCCTTGCAATGTCGAAGACAATTTGCGCGCTGGACTCGTCGTCATTGAAGCCTGGTTCAGGGGCTACTGAGGGAGTCCTGGATTAGGGGGTGTTCGGATAGCCGGACTATACCTTCAACCGGACTCCTGGACTATGAAGATACAAGATTGAAGACTTCGTCCCGTGTCTGGATGGGTCTTTCCTTGGCGTGGAAGGCAAGCTTGGCAATGCGATATTCAAGATCTCCTCCCATTGTAACCGACTCTATGTAACCCTAACCCTATCCGGTGTCTATATAAACCGGAGGGTTGTAGTCCGTAGGACAGAATCGTCTCCATACACAATCATACCATAGGCTAGCTTCTAGGGTTTAGCCTCCTTGATCTCGTGGTATATCTACTCTTGTACTACCCATATCATCAATATTAATCAAGCAGGAGTAGGGTAATCCCTCCGTCGAGAGGGCCCGAACCTGGGTAAAACAAACTGTCCTCTGTCTCCTGTTACCATCCGGCCTAGACGCACAGTTCGGGACCCCCTACCTGAGATCCGCCGGTTTTGACACCGACACCCCCCCTTTGTCTCTGGAGCCTGCCCTGCCGGATTGTTTGAAGACCCAACATTCTCTGTTGGTATGGGTGGTTGGCGTTTCTGGGGTGCCATGAATTTGGCATTGGCGATCGAGTATGCGATCCAGACTGGAAGGACCCATATTTTCATTTTTAGGTGGTCCATTCCGCTGACCGGACTTTGAGCCCCTGAACCCGGCATTAACTGCCGTGTATTCGGCATTTTCACCATATTTGCGGCGCTTATGTTTGTTGCGTCGTGGTTAGCCATTGCTATCCCTGGCTTCTGATGTGCTAGGTTTGCTTGTTGTTTTGGTACTACGAGCCAACCGGCTATCTTTGCCCGCGCAAAAGCAGGTCATAAGTGTCGTGTGGGCTGCCATGGATTTTGGCTTCTCTTGACTGAGGTGCCGGGTGAGCCATTCGTCACGGATATTATGTTTAAATGTCGCTAAGGCCTCTGCATCCGGATAGTCTACTATTTGGTTCTTCTTGGTTAGGAACCGGGTCCAGAATTTCCTGGCCGATTCTCCTGGCTGCTGGGTTATATGACTTAAATCGTCAGCATCCGGTGGTTGCACATAAGTGCCCTGGAAGTTGTCAAGGAATGCATCTTCCAAATCCTCCCAACTGCCGACGGAGTTTGCTGGCAAGCTATTCAGCCAATGTCGAGCTGGTCCTTTGAGTTTTAGTGGGAGGTACTTGATGGCGTGTAGGTCATCACCACGGGCCATGTGGATGTGGAGGAGGAAATCCTCAATCCATACCACGGGGTCTGTTGTGCCATCATACGGTTCGATATTTACGGGTTTAAAATCCTCTGGGAATTCAGGATCCATAACTTCGTTAGTGAAGCATAGGGGGTGTGCGGCGCCTCTGTGCCGGGCTATATCACGACGCAGTTCATATGAATCTTGTCTGCCGTGTTCGGCTCAGCCGGATTTATATTTAGTGTATCTGGCGTGACGATCATCGTCGCGTGTAGGCGCACGCCCTCGTGATTCATAGATCGATCTTGCGTGTTTTGCCCTGTCTTCCAATACATCTCGCGGGTCTCGCGTGTTGCCCCGTGCCTTGGTATTTTTGTTTGAGTGGCGGCGGGGTGCGGGCAGAGCTTCAGGCTGGAATGCCTCTCTATCTTGGCCACGAGGTGGCCGATCAGCCGCATCGTACGCAGGTGATGTAGGTTTCGATGCTTCCTCCTCAAGTCAGGGTAGCATCATGCGCTTTGGGTAACCATTGGAAGGGCGTTCGAGTTCATATTCCTCGGCCGCAAGGACTTTAGTCCATCTGTCTGCTAGCAAATCCTGATCAGCTCGAAGCTATCGTTGCTTTTTCTTCAGGCTATTTGTTGTGGCTATAAGTCGGCGCATAAAGCGCTCCTGTTCGACGGGATCCTCAGGCACGACAAATTTTTTGTCGCCAAGGCTCACTTCATCTTCAGAGAGAGACATGTAATTGTCATCCTCCGCTTCTCCCTCTGCCACTCGCTTAGGAAGGCTGGCTTGTTCATCCTCCGGCTCTAGATCATGCTAGAGGGGATTGTCATCATCCTCGGCACTGTCCGGAGTACTGTTATCTCCACTGCCGGTATCACCGCTTTTGCTGTGGCGAGACTTAGAGCGGCGCCGCTGACGCCGGCTCTTGGGTTGCTTCTTGGAGGGGTCTTCCTCCGTTGTCTTATCGCCATTGCCTTCTTTGGGTGTATCCAACATATATATATATCATATGATGACGTGGCGGTCCAGTGCCCCGTGGGAAGTGGTTCCTGTTCGTCTCCTTCATCATTGCCCATACCATCGATGTCTTCGGAGTCGAAGTCGAGCATGTCGGTTAAATCGTCGACAGTGGCTACTAAGTGGGTGGTGGGTGGGGAATGAATTTCTTCGTCATCCGCATCCCATTCTAGCCAGACATAGTTCGGCCAAGGTTCTCCTAACAAGGAGAGATCCCTTAACGAGTTTAGCACATCGCCAAAGGGCGAGTGCTGAAAGATATCCGCGGAGGTGAACTCCATGATCGGCGCCCAATCGGATTCGATAGGTATGGGCGCAATCTGTCACGCCCAAGATGCGACCCTATCCTAAAGGAACTCGAAGGTCCCACCAAGGATAGAAGCACATCTTGAAGACGCTTTTGCAAGGTGGATATCATCACATCAACATTACATAATAGTGGGGATACATCTAAGACATACAATGTCACATGAATACAACAATACATCATATACAAGATCAACATCTGACTACGGATGAAACATAAATAGAAACTCAAACAATATCCACCCTGCTAGCCCAGGCTGCCGACCAGGAACCTATCCCTCAATCGAAGAAGAAGCAGAAGAAGAACTCCAACACAAATATACATCGCTCTCACGTCAAGATCATCGCATAACCTGTACCTACAACTGGTGTTGTAGTAATCTCTGAGCCACGAGGACTCAGCAATCCCATTACCATGGGTATCAAGACTAGCAAAGCTTAATGGGTAAGGAAGGGGTAAAGTGGTGAGGTTGCAGCAGTGACTAAGCAAGTATGGTGGCTAACTTACGAAACAAGAGCGAGAAGAGAAGCTTAGCAAGCGGTCGTCAACTAGTAATGATCAAGAAGTGATCCTAAACTCCTACTTACGTCAAACATAACCCAGAAACCGCGTTCTACTCTCGATTAACCCCGAAAAGAGACACTCACGGTTACGCACATGGTTGGTGTATTTTAGAAGAGTTTACTTTAAGTTTACTACAACCGGACATTAACAAATTCCCATCTGCCACATAACCGCGGGCACGGCTTTCAAAAGTTCAAACCCTGCAGGGGTGTCCCAACTTAGCCCATGATAAGCTCTCGCGATCAACGAAGGATATTCCTTCTCCCAGGAAGACCCGATTAGTCTCAGAATCCCGTATACAAGACATTTCGACAATGGTAAAACAAGACCAGCAAAGCCGCCCGGATGTGCCGACAAATCCCGATAGGAGCTGCACATATCTCGTTCTCAGGGCACACCGGATGAGCAAGACGTCGGGTTGGCATAGACCCTGATTGCCCAGGGGGTGCCGGACATCGCTCGGTTTGGACCAGCGCTCAGAGGAGAACTGGCCCGGGGGTAGGTAACGCGGCATAGTGAAAGAACAAAGCAACTAGCATAGCAATGATAGTAGTGAGATCCAAGGTGACGGTCATCTTGCCTGAAATCCCTCAAGGAAGAAGAACGAGTCCATGAAGAAGATGAAGCCACGAAGACGAACCAAGCGTAGACGAACAAATCCTCACGATCGCAACGAAACAGGAACTAACGAGAAGAAGCAACACCGGAAAGAAGCAAACAACATGGTAAACACCCATCACATAAATATGGCATGATGCAGAATCAAGTATGATGCACGTCCGGTTCAATGAGGCATGACATGGCAAAGTGCAACAAACAATACTACAAATTAAGTGGAGCTCAATATGCAACGAGTTGCATATTGAAGAAACACCACATTCAAATGTTTAGTTCTCTCCCGTTTATGCTACTCATCAACATTAAATGTTGGTTATCATGGAAAGAGGTGAAGCATAATTAAACTATCTATCTAGGCAAGTTTAAATGAGGCCGGAACAACAAACAACAATCCCGAAAAATCCTCATAAGCATATTTCGAATTTGGTACTGTTCTGCCCTAAACACAATTTTAATGTTGTTAAACAGCAAAATAAAGTGCACCATGTTAACCTATGCATTTCCTACCCCATTTACATATAAAGTTTATTTAAAATGGAGCTACGGTTATTTAGTTATGAATTAAATCATTCTAGCATGGCATATGAGCAAATTTAATCAAACAACATTTTAAACATTTCAAACATGGCTGAAAGTGGCATAATGTGAAACTAGATGAAATTCTAAGTATTTTACATATATAAATTATTTACATATGATGCACCGCTCGTGAGTTATTAATGCATGAACTCTAGGGGTTTTTCTACAAAACTGCACTCTCTGGAAAAATACTAAAATCGCAGATCTGAAAAAAAACAGGAACTGGGCCGAAACAGGGGGCGGCTGGGCACTCACCATGGGCCTTGGCCCGGAACTGTGGAGAGGAGGAGGCAGGCCGGGACGCTGGGCCTTGGGGAGGCGCTGGCCCATGCAGCAGGGTGACGGGTTAACGCCGCGGGCGAGCGGGACGAGCGGAGCCTCTCTGCTCGATGCAGAGCCAGCAGAGGCCGGCGGCGCTGGGACTGGCGAAGGCTCCGGCAAGCGAGGATGGGGCGGATCCAGGTGGAGGCGACCAGGAATAGGGTGCGGGTGCGGATCCAACGGGGACAAGCTTGAGGCGTCGGCCATGGGAGCTCCAAGGAGGGCGGTGGCTGTTGCTGTTACCTGAAGAAAAAAAACAGAGAATGACAGAGAGAGTTGAGCGAGAGAAGCAGAGAGAAGACGGCGGTAAGAAGCAGAACGCGAAGAAGAGGAGGCAGGGCACGGCGACATGACTTGCTGCTCTTCGGCGGCGGCAGGATGAGGTGGCGTCGGGGTTCGCAGGGGGGTCGAATAGGAACTTGGCGTTGGGTTGTCCTCCTCGCGCAAGGGCGAAGCAGAGGAGGCGAGCAGGTCAGCGGTGGCTGGACGAAGCGGGCGAGGAGGTAGGGGCTTGTCCTCGTGAAGAGGGACGACGGCGGCGGACTTGGCGCGTTCTCCGGTGAGGGCGACACAGCTTGAGGCGGGGAAGACCCAGAACGGGACGAAGCCAGCGGATCCGAGGCGGAGGTGTGGCTGGCCTGGCGGATTAGCGCGGTGGAGCTTGGGCGCGGCGGCGTGAACGGAGAGGCGGCAACGACGAGGCATGACGGTGCAGGCGCGGCAAGGCGAGGTTCTCATCGAGGTCCGACGGCATGGGACAGTGGTCATGATCTGGTGCTCCTGCAGGGGAACACGGGGAAGAGAGGTAGATTAGAGCAGAGAGAGAAGAAGAACGGGAGGAAGGAGAGGGGCGACGAGCAGTTCCTACTGGAGCTCGACGTCGAGGTTTGCTGAGGCAGATGGCGCTCCAGAGGCTAGCGCAGGCAGGTGCTGCTTCCGATCCATCCTGGATCGAGGCATGAGAGGAGGGAACGAGGCACTCGGGGCGCTGAAATCAACGGAGGAAGAGAGTGGCGATGGCGTGGGAATTTGGAGAAGGTAGAGTCTTGGCTGCGCTGGTTGGAGCGAAGGGGATCTGGGAGGATCCCGAGGAAGGAGGGAGTTGGTCGGCTGGCGGCGGAGACGGATAGATGGATTGTACTATGGTTAGGCTGTTTATATAGTAGGTTGATTTTGGGTAGGGGTTCTCTCGTCCCTTCGATCGTAATCGGACGATCAAGAAATAAATAGGTAGGGAGTCCAAACAAGAAAACGGAGATGTTTTATAGATGTTTGGGGATGATTTGAATCCATTGGTAACGACAGAGCGGGTCGGGTTTGGGGGAGTTTCGGACACGGGCGAGGGGTCGATGCTCTGCGCAAAGAGGGGTTAGACGGTCATGGTCAAGAGGGAAGTGATAACCCGATTGGTCTGGAACGGTCAACGCAGGCAAGGCGATCTGAGGGAAGGTGATGAAGGCAAAGGGAGAAACGGCAACGACGAACGAATGCAAGTTTTAAAACATGATGGCAACGGAGTGTCGATGCAATGCGAATGATGCGATGAGATGAGATGCATGACATGAACAAAATGCAAAACAAAAGACAAAACCCAACCACGAAGGAAAAATCATATCGCATCTCCGGAAAAGGCAAGAGTTGGAGTTACGAATATGGAAAGTTGTATCCGGGGCGTTACAACACTCCACCACTACGAGAGGATCTCATCCCGAGATCTAGGATGGCACCGGAGAGAAACGGAAGAGGAAGAGAAGAGGTAAAACTAAGTTGCTTCTTTGACAAAAGAGTGAAACCAACGAATCTTAAGAGGTTGAGAAAATTGAAAGAAAGAAAACAACGAAGATGAACATAGTTGAAAACACTTTGTTAGAAAAGAGGCACATGGGATACGATGAGAACCAAGAGGTTTAGTGATAAGATAGATATTGAAACCACTCCAGTTAAAACTAGATAGAGAAGGAATAAGATTGATATAATTTGGGAAGCACTCCGGCTGAAAGGAGAAGGAAAACTTGATAAAATGGGAAGAACTTGAAAAGAGGACGCACCACTCCGGTTGGAAATGGAAGGAATAGAATATGAACTTGGCAAAATGAAAGCACTTGGATGAGACTCCGGTTGAAAGAGGAATGATAGCCACAACACTCTGGTTAAAAGGGTAAGCATGAAAAGAATATGATCTTGGCAAAAACGAGATGATGGGTGAAGAGAGCAACATCACAGTGCCTCCGGAACGAAAGAATAGAAAAATAGATTATTGGAATAAAGAATGGAGAAGAAAATGCCAACTTGTGCCACAAATGATCTTGGAAAGCACCCTTCCAAGAAGGTTAGAACGGAGTAGTTGGAAAACCAACAACGAAATGAATAAGCTTGTAGTGGGCTTATGGAAAAAATTCTCAAAACTATGAGGTGATAACCGGCCACAAACGGAAATGATTGAATAGCTGAGAAGAACGAAGAAATGCAAAACTCCACTTCAAAAGAATACGGAGAATTAATTGCACTTCACGACGCAAGAGGAAAAGATACTTGCGCTCCTCCAACAAGAATCTTGATGAACACTTGAAGCATGAATTAAATCCTCACGAACCACCATGAAGAACTCCGGTAACAAAAGAATGATGAGATAGAATTGAAGGATGAAAAGAAATAATATTAAAGCCTTGCGATGGTTCGGATGGAGCTTCGAAACGAGATCACCGAGAAAACTCGGAACTCCGAAAAAGAAAAAAAAGACGCACAACTTAGAACCGAGAAATTATTCAACATGAACAATCTTCGAAGAAAGAATTAATCAACTTGACCACGATGAAATGAGAATAAGAATTATGTTATGCTTATCCTTCATCAATTTAAATTGATGACAAGCAACGGATTTGCATACTACTTATTCTTGTTGGAAAAGATTAAGGGGGGATATAGCATGAAATTTGGGAAAATTTTCATGAGCCACCGATAGGATTTAAAAGAAACGAATGAATTGATACGATAACAACAGAAAAGAAATCTTGAACGAACCACCGTAAGAATTCAAAATTGAATGACGAAGGAAAATGAATCACCGGGAAGAATTAGAAAAGCACAAATATGCTTGAGGTAATATAGAGACAAAAGAACGAAGAGATCGCGAACCGATTGAAGAATACTTGAACGAAGCACCGGAAGAATATTGAGACGAACGCAGGGGCATGGATATAGAATAATTGGAGAAGAATCTAAAAACTTAGAACGAAGAAATATTATGGCCTCCGGATGATCGAGACGGAAAACAACTCCTGAAATACTCCAGATGGATGAAAAGAATTACACAATTGGAAACAATTTGAGAGGATAGCATCAAGCTTGCACCACGAATCTCCGGGAGAACGGACAAGATTTAAGAGAAATTCTTCTTCGGTCTTTAAATGTTGAGAATGACGATGAGGAACACCATCAAGAATTGTTGAAATACTCCGGGAGAATGAAAAGCGAAGAGGTTGAGTCAACAATGAAAAATAATTTGAAATTGATCTTGGAAAAGCCTCTGACTGATGAAATTCATACTTACGTCATACGTCGAAAAGAATTTAAGAATAGCTCCGAAAAATTAGAAGAGTCAGATAAGATCCTGGGAAAAACCTATGGGTTAGGGCCCACTAAAAAGAAACACCGTTGGAAAGGATTGTTGGAGAGAGAGATGATGCACCGGAACAACTGAAACACTTGAATGAGGTGACAACCTCAAATTAAATGGATGCAAACATGAATCTTCTGAGATGTCTTCAACACTTCAGAAGGATTAAATGGCGAGAGGCGACCAAGCAAGGGGAACACTTGAGTCGAGGAAAAGAATATGATCAACAACAAAAACTTGAATTTGGATCCACCGGAAAGAAAATGCAACGAATAATGATGAACTAGACGAGACTTCACCGGTTGAGACAATTGAGGAAAGACTGAAGATACTCTGCACGAATGAAATTTATTACATGGATAGAGGCTTAGACTCCGGAATAAAAGGGATGGGAGGGCAGGAAAAACAAAGGCAACTTGGAACGGGGAACCGACGAATAACTTGAAGAGAAAGCACCGGTTGAAATCATTGAGGAAAGAATGCAAAAACTTCGCACGAGTAGAATGGATACTCGATTATGGATTCCGGTTCTGAGAAGAAAAGGGTGGGCGGGTGGGAAAAACAAGGACAACTTCGGATGAGGAAGACAACATCGATTGAAAAGAGCTGAGGATTGATCTCCCAAAAGACAAAGAGGTTCGAGTCGGCTTGACGAGAAAAGCACCGGACAAAAGAGGAAGGACAACGAACGAAAACTAACCGTGTGATCCTAAAGAAAAATTTGAAGGGGAAGAGGAGTAGTTCAAAACACCTACGTCAAGATTTCTCACCAGAGCAACGAAGGGGCTGAGGAGTAAAAAGAAATCCTACTCTCCGGTATAACTAGACTCCAAAAAAGTTTTCTCTAGACTCGACAACGGCCAAACTACACGGTCAATCAAGGGGGCTCCTATGGTCGGTCGAGGCTCTGATACCAACTTGTCACGCCCAAGATGCGACCCTATCCTAAAGGAACTCAAAGGTCCCACCAAGGATAGAAGCGCATCTTGAAGACGCTTTTGCAAGGTGGATATCATCACATCAACATTACATAATAGTGGGGATACATCCAAGACATACAATGTCACATGAATACAACAATACATCATATACAAGATCAACATCCGACTACGGATGAAACATAAATAGAAACTCAAACAATATCCACCCTGCTAGCCCAGGCTGCCGACCAGGAACCTATCCCTCAATCAAAGAAGAAGCAGAAGAAGAACTCCAACACAAATATACATCGCTCTCACGTCAAGATCATCGCATAACCTATACCTGCAACTGGTGTTGTAGTAATCTGTGAGCCACGAGGACTCAGCAATCCCATTACCATGGGTATCAAGACTAGCAAAGCTTAATGGGTAAGGAAGGGGTAAAGTGGTGAGGTTGCAGCAGCGACTAAGCAAGTATGGTGGCTAACTTACGAAACAAGAGCGAGAAGAGAAGCTTAGCAAGCGGTCGTCAACTAGTAATGATCAAGAAGTGATCCTAAACTCCTACTTACGTCAAACATAACCCAGAAACTGCGTTCTCCTCTCGATTAACCCCGAAAAGAGACACTCACGGTTATGCACACGATTGGTGTATTTTAGAAGAGTTTACTTTAAGTTTACTACAACCGGACATTAACAAATTCCCATCTGCCACATAACCGCCGGCACGGCTTTCGAAAGTTCAAACCCTGCAGGGGTGTCCCAACTTAGCCCATGATAAGCTCTCGCGATCAACGAAGGATATTCCTTCTCCTAGGAAGACCCGATCAGTCTCGGAATCCCGTTTACAAGACATTTCGACAATGGTAAAACAAGACCAGCAAAGCCGCCCGGATGTGCCGACAAATCCCGATAGGAGCTGCACATATCTCGTTCTCAGGGCACACCAGATGAGCAAGACGTCGGGTTGGCATAGACCCTGATTGCCCAGGGGGCGCCGGACATCGCTCGGTTTGGACCAGCACTCAGAGGAGAACTGGCTCGGGGGGGCTAAAATAAAGATGACCCTCGGGCTCCGGAAACCCAAGGGAAAAGAAAGGGCATAGGTGGGGCAAATGATAAAACCAATGTTGGGCCTTGCTGGAGGAGTTTTATTCCAAGCGAACTGTCAAAGGGGTCCCATAAATCACCCAACCGCGTTAGGGACGCAAAATCCGGGAACATAATACCGATATGACAGAAACTAGGGCGGCAAGAGTGGAACAAAACACCAGGCATAAGGCCGAGCCTTCCACCCTTTACCAAGTATATAGATGCATTTATAATATAAGAGATATTGTGATATCCCAACATAAACATAAACCAACGGTTATTTAGTTATGAATTAAATCATTTTAGCATGGCATATGAGCAAATTTAATCAAACAGCATTTTAAACATTTCAAACATGGATGAAAGTGGCATAATGTGAAACTCTAGGGTTATTCTAAGCATTTTACATATATAAATTATTTACATATGATGCACCACTTGTGAGTTATTAATGCATGAACTCTAGGGTTTTTTCTACAAAACTGCACTCTCTGGAAAAATACTAAAATAACAGGAACTGGGCTGAAACAGGGGGCGGCCGGGCGCTCACCATGGGCCTTGGCCCGGAACTGTCGAGAGGAGGAGGCAGGCCGGGACGCTGGGCCTTGGGGAGGCGCTGGCCCACGCAGCAGGGTGACGGGTCAACGGCACGGGCGAGCGGGACGAGCGGAGCCTCTCTGCTTGATGCAGAGCGAGCAGAGGCCGGCGGCGCTGGGACTGGCGAAGGCTCCGGCAAGTGAGGATGGGGCGGATCCAGGTGGAGGCGACCAGGAACAGGGCGCGGGCGCGGATCCGACGGGGACAGGCTTGAGGCGTCGGCCATGGGAGCTCCAAGGAGGGCGGTGGCTGTTGCTGTTACCTGAAGAAAAACAACAGAGAACGACAGAGAGAGTTGAGCGAGAGAAGCAGAGAGAAGACGACGGGAAGAATAAGAACGCGAAGAAGAGGAGGCAGGGCACGGCGACATGACCTACTGGTCTCCGGCGACGGCAAGATGAGGTGGCGTTGGGGTTCGCTGGGGGGTCGAAGAGGAACTTGGCGCTGGGTCGTCCTCCTCGCGCAAGGGCGAAGCAGAGGAGGCGAGCAGGTCAGTGGTGGCTGGACGAAGTGGGCGAGGAGGCAGGGGCTCGTCCTCGTGAAGAAGGACGACGGCGGCGGACTTGGCGTGTTCTCCGGCAAGGACGACACAGCTTGAGGCGGGGAAGACCCAGAACGGGACGAAGCCAGCGGATCCGAGGCGGAGGTGTGGCTGGCCTGGCGGATTAGCGCGATGGAGCTTGGGCGCAGCGGCGTGAACGGAGAGGCAGCAACGACGAGGCACGACGGCGCAGGCGCGGCAAGGCGAGGTTCTCATCGAGGTCCGGCGGCACGGGGCAGTGGTCATGACCTGGTGCTCCTGCAGGGGAACACGGGGAAGAGAGGGAGATTAGAGCAGAGAGAGAAGTAGAACGGGAGGAAGGAGAGGGGCGACGAGCAGTTCCTACTAGAGCTCGACGTCGAGGTTTGCCGAGGCGGATGGCGCTCCGGAGGCTGGCGCAGGCCGGTGCTGCTTCCGATCCATCCTGGATCGAGGCACGAGAGGAGGGAACGAGGCACTCGGGGCACTGAAATCAACGGAGGAACAGAGTGGCGATGGCGTGGGAATTTGGAGAAGGTAGAGACTTGGCTGCGCTGGTTGGAGCGAAGGGGATCAGGGAGGATCCCGAGGAAGGAGGGAGTTGGTCGGCTGGCAGCGGAGACGGATGGATGGATTGGACTAGGGTTAGGCTGTTTATATAGTAGGTTGATTTTGGGTAGGGGTTCTCTCGTCCCTCCGATCGTAATCGGACGATCAAGAAATAATTAGGTAGGGAGTCCAAACAAGAAAACGGAGATGTTTTATAGATGTTTGGGGATGATTTGAATCCATTGGTAACGACAAAGCGGGTCGGGTTCGGGGGAGTTTCGGACACGGGCGAGGGGTCGATGCTCTGCGCAAAGAGGGGTTAGACGGTCACGGTCAAGAGGGAAGCGATAACCCGATTGGTTTGGAACGGTCAACGCAGGCAAGGCGATCCGAGGGAAGGTGATGAAGGCAAAGGGAGAAACGGCAACGACGAACGAATGCACGTTTTAAAACATGACGGCAACGGAGTGCCGATGCAATGCGAATGATGCGATGAGATGAGATGCATGACATGAACAAAATGCAAAACAAAAGACAAAACCCAACCACGAAGGAAAAATCATATCGCATCTCCGGAAAAGGCAAGAGTTGGAGTTATGAATATGGAAAGTTGTATCCGGGGCGTTACATAATCTGTTCCGATTGAAGGCCGGAGTGGTTGCTGGCGTGATTTCCCGAACGCTGTCCGACGACAGAGCTACATCATGCTCGTCATGGTCGTGCGACACACCTGGCATGGGCTCGAGTCTGTCGAAGATCAAGTCTCCGCGGATATCGGCAGTGTAATTCAAGTTTCCAAACCTGACCCGGTGGCCAGGGGTGTAGCTCTCGATCTGCTCCAGATGGCCAAGCAAGTTGGCCCGCAGTGTGGAGCCGCCGAATACAAAGATCTGTCCGGGGAGGAAGACCTTGATACGTCTCCAACGTATCTATGATTTTTTATTGCTCCATGCTATATTATCTACTCTTTTAGGCAATATTGGGCTTTATTATCCACTTTTATATTATTTTTGGGACTAACCTATTAACCGGAGGCCCAGCCCAGATTTGATGTTTTATGCCTATTTCAGTGTTTCGAGGAAAAGGAATATCAAACGGAGTCCAAACAGAAAAATCCTTTTTGGAACGTGATTTTCTCACCGGATAAGACCCAGGGAACTTGGAGTGCATGTCAGAAGATACGGGAGCTTCCCATGAGGGTGGGGGATGCGCCCACCCCCCTGGGGGGCGCCCCCTGCCTCGTGGGGCCCCCGTGGCTCCCCCGACGTACCTCTTTCACCCATATATACCGTCGTACCCTAAAACTTCCAGAACAGAACATAGATCAGGAGTTCCGCCGCCGCAAGCCTCTGTAGCCACCAAAAGTCAATCGGGACCCTATTCCGGCACCCTGCCGGAGGGGGGGAACCCTCACTGGTGGCCATCTTCATCATCCCGGTGCTCTCCATGACGAGGAGGGAGTAGTTCACCCTCGGGGCTAAGGGTATGTACCAGTAGCTATGTGTTTGATCTCTCTCTCTCGTGTTCTTGATTTGGCACGAACTTGATGTATCGTGAGCTTTGTTATTATAGTTGGATCCTATGTTTATTCTCCCCCTCTTCTCTCTTGTAATGGAATGAGTTTTCCCCTTGAAGTAAACTTATCGGATTGAGTCTTTAAAGATTTGAGAACACTTTATGTATGTCTATGCCGTGCGTATCTGTGGTGACAATGGGATACCGTGTGCCACTTGATGTATGTTTTGGTGATCAACTTGCAGGTTCCGCCCATGAACCTATGCATAGGGGTTGGCACACGTTTTCGTCGTGATTCTCCGGTAGAAACTTTGGGCACTCTTTGAGGTTCTATGTGTTTGTTTGAATAGATGAATTGAGATTGTGTGATGCATATCATATAATCATACCCACGGATACTTGAGGTGACATTGGAGTATCTAGGTGACATTAGGGTTTTGGTTGATTTGTGTCTTAAGGTGTTATTCTAGTACGAACTCTAGGGTTGTTTGTGACACTTATAGGAATAGCCCAATGGATTGATTGGAAAGAATAACTTTGAGGTGTTTTCGTACCCTACCATAATCTCTTTGTTTGTTCTCCGCTATTAGTGACTTTGGAGTGACTCTTTGTTGCATGTTGAGGGATAGTTATATGATCCAACTATGTTATTATTGTTGAGAGAACTTGCACTAGTGAAAGTATGAACCCTAGGCCTTGTTTCCTATCATTGCGATACCGTTTACGCTCACTTTTACCGCTTTCTACCTTGCTGTTTTTATATTTTCAGTCTACAAAAACCTATATCTACCATCCATATTGCACTTGTATCACCATCTCTTCGCCGAACTAGTGCACCTATACAATTTACCATTGTATTGGGTGTGTTGGGGACAAAAGAGACTCTTTGTTATTTGGTTGCAGGGTTGCTTGAGAGATACCATCTTCATCCTACGCCTCCTACGGATTGATAAACCTTAGGTCATCCACTTGAGGGAAATTTGCTATTGTCCTACAAACCTCTGCACTTGGAGGCCCAACAACGTCTACAAGAAGAAGGTTGTGTAGTAGACATCAAGCTCTTTTCTGGCGCCGTTGCCGGGGTGGCTAGGTAAGTGAAGGTATATCTTTAGATCTTGCAATCGAATCTTTTTGTTTCTTGTTTTAGCACTAGTCTAGTTTATAAAAGAAAACTACCAAAAAAATGGAATTGAGTTTGTCTGATACGCTTCACCTTTTTAATATCTTTCGTGAGTATGATGAAAAGGAAAATTGTGCTGAAGTGTTAGAAGAAGAAATCTATAAAATGTTTGGCACTAAATCTTTGAATAATGAGCATGATTGCAATGTTGTTAGTACTAATTCTTTGAATATCCATGATGCTAATGATGATTGTGCTAGTTATGATGAAAATGCCTCCTATAAACATGTCAATTTTTGTGGAGTGCATGTTTGCAAGTACACACCAAATAGGGAAGATATATATTGCAAGAGGCATAAGTACTTAGAAACCAAATGGTTGCAAGAAGAGCTAGAGGAATGCGCTGAAAGATTCAATATTTATAGTACCCCTTGTGAACTTCGCAATGACATTGGTCATTTAAAGCTCCAATGCTATTTGTTTCATGATCAAGTCATGTCCAAATATTGTGATAATTTGATTACCCTTGAGCATCATAAAGAGCTTAGCCTTCTTTTGGGGTATGAAGAAATGAAACGTATAACCGAGGGTATTCCAAAATTTAATCTTGATAAATTTCTTGATTTTGATCTAGAGAAGATTTATATGTATTGTGCGGTGAATTGCATAGAAAATCCTTATATTGCCAATTACATAAAGAAAATAAAACAAATAGAAGATGAAGAAAATGCTAACAAAAGGGAAGAGACTTCCCAATATCCTCCTATTATTTCTTATAATGAATCAGGTAACGAGGAGGAGCCTTCTATTCAACCAATCTCATTAATAAGGAGCTCCAAAAAGAGGATTGAACCCACACATGATGTGGTGAAAAAGAAGAAAAGAAAAAGGAAGAAAGGTAAAAAGGTATCTCTCCCAAATAAAGTTGCTCCTATTATTGCTTTGCCTCATGAAAATGAAGATGATACACTTGATGATGACCTCGTTATGCCTATTGCTTGTTGTGATGATTATGATTGGGAAGATTATGATACTTCTTATGATCTTGAAAATCTTTTTGGCACTTGCTTGAAAGAATATGATAATTGCTATACTATTGGTGCTATCAATACTATTAATGATGAGAGTGATTATGCTTATGATATGAAAAGGCCCAAGCTTGGGGAAGCTATGTTTGATGAGGATGACATATTTGAGAATATATTTGCTGCAATTAATGTTTGTCCCAAGCTTGGGGATGCTATGTTTAATAATAATGATATTTTTAGCCTCTCAAGTTTTGATATGCAAAGTTGTTATGATGATAGCATGCCTTCTACCTATGATGAATATATTGATGAAAGTGGGTTTTGAAGAGTGTCAACTTTAGGAAGTAATGATCCCACTATTTTGGAGTATGTTGAATCTTATAATATTTATGAAAGTGGATTTGAAGAGGTCATGACTTTATTTAGTAATGATTCCACTATTTCGGAAGAGGTTTCAATCGATTATGATGAGAACAAAGTTGCTACTTATGATGATTATTGTGATAAAACTTATGCTATAAAGAGTAGTGATGATTATATTTATAAAACTTGTCATGATCATGAGTACCCTTTCTCTGAACATTACTCTTTGAATGTGGAAACAATTTATAGTATTCAAGTCTCTTATGATACTCCCACTATTCCGAATGAGAAGAATTTTGCTTATGTGGAGAGTAATAAAATTTTATGCTAGTAGATCATGAAAAGAATGCTTTAGGTACTGGTTATATTGTTGAATTCATTCATGATGCTACTGAAAATTATTATGAGGGAGGAACATATTCTTGTAGGAATTGCAATAATATCAAGTTTCCTCTCTATGTGCTTAAAGTTTTGAAGTTATGCTTGTTTTACCTTCCTATGCAAGTTGATTATTGTTCCCATAAGTTGTTTGCTCACAAAATCCCTATGCATAGGAAGTGGGTTAGACTTAAATGTTCTAGTCATATTCTTCATTGATGCTCCCTTTATGTTTCAATTCCTATCTTTTATGTGAGCATCATTGAAGTCATCATTTTTTTTGACTGGATCATTGAAATCATCATGCCTAGCTAGGGGCGTTAAACGATAGCGCTTGTTGGGAGGCAACCCAATTTTATTTTAGTTTCTTGCTTTTTGGTTCTGTTTAGGAATAAATAATCCATCTAGATTCTGTTTAGATGTGGTTTTATGTTTTAATTAGTGTTTGTGCCAAGTAGAACCTTTGGGAAGGCTTGGGTGAAGTCTTTATGATCATGCTGTAAAATACAGAAACTTTAGTGCTCATGAGATTAGCTAGAACTTTTTACTGGAGAGTTCTATTTAGTTGATTCTTTTTGCATATGATTACTAGACAAATTCCTCAGGTCCACCAAGTTATTTTATAATTTTTTGAGTTCCATAAGTTTGCGTTAGTTACAGATTACTACAGACTGTTCTGTTTTTGACTGATTCTGTTTTTCGTGTGTTGTTCACTTATTTTGATGACTCTATGGCTAGTAAAATAGTTTATAATCCATATAGAAGTTGTAATACAGTAGGTTTAACACCTATATAAATAAAGAATGAGTTCATTACAGTACCTTGAAGTGGTGTTTTGTTTTCTTTCGCTAACGGAGCTTATGAGTTTTCTGTTAAGTTTTGTGTTGTGAAGTTTTCAAGTTTTGGGTAAGGATTCGATGGACTATGGAATAAGGAGTGGCAAGAGCCTAATATTGGGGATGCCCAAGGCACCCCAAGGTAATATTCAAGGATAACCAGGCTTCTAACCTTGGGGATGCCCCGGATGGCATCCCCTCTTTCATCTTCGTTCATCGGTAACTTTACTTGGGGCTATATTTTTATTCACCACATGATATGTGTTTTGCTTGGAGCATCATTTTATTTTCTTTAGCTTTGATTGATGTTTGAATAAAGTATCAAGATCTGAAATTCTTAAATGTTAGAGAGTCTTCACATAGTTGCATGATTATCCGACTACTCATTGATCTTCACTTATATCTTTCGGAGTAGTTTGTTGTTTGCTCTAGTGCTTCACTTATATCTTTTAGAGCATGGTGGTAATTTTATTTTGAATAAATAGATGAACTCTCATGCTTCACTTATATTGTTTTGAGAGTCTTCAATAGCATGGTAATGTGCTTAAATCTTAATGTGCTAGGTATTCAAGAATAGTAAAAACTTTCTTATGAGTGTGTTGAATACTAAGAAAAGTTTGATGCTTGATAATTGTTTTGAGATATGAAGATGGTGATATTAGAGTCATGCTAGTGGAGTAGTTGTGAATTTGAGAGATACGTGTGTTAAAGTTTGTGATTCCCGTAGCATGCACATATGGTGAACCGTTATGTGATGAAGTCGGAGCATGATTTATTTATTGATTGTCTTCCTTATGAGTGGTGGTCGGGGACGAGCGATGGTCTTTTCCTACCAATCTATCCCCCTAGGAGCATGCGCATAATACTTTGCTTTGATAACTTCTAGATTTTTGCAATAATTATATGAGTTCTTTATGACTAATGTTGAGTCCATGGATTATACACACTTTTTCCCATCCTTCCACCATTGCTAGCCTCTCTAATACCACGCACTTTTCGCCGGTATCATACACCCACCATATACCTTCCTCAAAACAGCCACCATACCTACCTATCATGGCATTTCCATAGCCATTCCGAGATATATTGCCATGCAACTTTCCACCGTTCCGTTTATTATGACATGCTCCATCATTGTCATATTGCTTAGCATGATCATGTAGTTGACATAGTATTTGTGGCAAAGCCACCGTTCATAATTCTTTCATACATGTCACTCTTGATTCATTATATATCCCGGTACACCGCCGGAGGCATTCATATAGAGTCATATCTTGTTCTAAGTATCGAGTTGTAATTGTTGAGTTGTAAGAAAATAAAAATGTGATGATCATCATTATTAGAGCATTGTCTCAGTGAGGAAAGGATGATGGAGACTATGATTCCCCCAGAAGTCGGGATGAGACTCCGGATGAAAAAGAAAAAAAAGAAGAAAAAAAGAGGCCAAAAAAAGAGAAAAGGCCCAAATAAAAAAATAAAAATAAAAAAATGAGAGAAAAAGAGAGAAGGGGCAATGCTACTATCCTTTTACCACACTTGTGCTTCAAAGTAGCACCATGATATTCATGATAGAGAGTCCCCTATGTTGTCACTTTCATATACTAGTGGGAATTTTCATTATAGAACTTGGCTTGTATATTCCAATGACGGGCTTCCTCAAGATGCCCTAGGTCTTCGTGAGCAAGCGAGTTGGATGCACACCCACTTAGTTTCTTTTGATGAGCTTCCATATACTTATAGATCTAGTGCACCCATTGCATGGCAATCCCTACTCACTCACATTGATATCTATTGATGGGCATCTCCATAGCCCGTTGATACGCCTAGTTGATGTGAGACTATCTTCCCCTCTTTTTATCTTCTCCACAAACACCATTCTATTCCACCCATAGTGCTATATCCATGGCTCATGCTCATATATTGCATGAGGATCGAAAAAGTTTTGAAAATGTTAAAGTATGAAACAATTGCTTGGCTTGTCATCGGGGTTGTGCATGATTTAAATACTTTGTGTGGTGAAGATAGAGCATAGCTAGACTATATGATTTTGCAGGGATAACTTTCTTTGGCCATGTTATTTTGAGAAGACATGATTGCTTTGTTAGTATGCTTGAAGTATTATTATTTTTATGTCAATATGAACTTTTGTCTTGAATCTTATGGATCTGAATATTCATATCACAAGTAAGAAGAATTATATTGAAATTATGCCAACTAGAATTCCACATCAAAAATTATCTTTTTTATCATTTACCTACTCGAGGATGAGCAGGAATTAAGCTTGGGGATGCTTGATACGTCTCCAACGTATCTATAATTTTTGATTGCTCCATGCTATAATATCTACTGTTTTAGGCAATATTGGGCTTTATTATCCACTTTTGAATTATTTTTGGGACTAACCTATTAACCGGAGGCCCAGCCTAGATTTGCTATTTTATGCCTATTTCAGTGTTTCGAGGAAAAGGAATATCAAACGGAGTCCAAACAGAAAAAAAATCCTTTTTGGAACGTGATTTTCTCACCGGATAAGACCCAGGGAACTTGGAGTGCACGTCAGAAGATACGGGAGCTGCCCACGAGGGTGGGGGGCGCGCCCACCCCCTGGGGCGCGCCCCCTGCCTCGTGGGGCCCCCGTGGCTCCCCCGACGTACCTCGTTCACCCGTATATACCGTTGTACCCTAAAACTTCCAGAACAGAACATAGATCGGGAGTTCCGCCGCTGCAAGCCTCTGTAGCCACCAAAAGTCAATCGGGACCCTGTTCCGGCACCCTGCCGGAGGGGGGGAACCCTCACCGGTGGCCATCTTCATCATCCCGGCGCTCTCCATGACGAGGAGGGAGTAGTTCACCCTCAGGGCTGAGGGTATGTACCAGTAGCTATGTGTTTTATCTCTCTCTCTCTCGTGTTCTTGGTTTGGCACGATCTTGATGTATCGCGAGCTTTGCTATTATAGTTGGATCCTATGTTTCTTCTCCCCCTCTTCTCTCTTGTAATGGATTGAGTTTTCCCCTTGAAGTAAACTTATCGGATTGAGTCTTTAAGGATTTGAGAACACTTTATGTATGTCTATGCCGTGCGTATCTGTGGTGACAATGGGATACCATGTGCCACTTGATGTATGTTTTGGTGATCAACTTGCGGGTTCCGCCCATGAACCTATGCATAGGGGTTGGCACACGTTTTCGTCGTGATTCTCCAGTAGAAACTTTGGGCACTCTTTGAGGTTCTATGTGTTGGTTTGAATAGATGAATTGAGATTGTGTGATGCATATCGTATAATCATACCCACGGATACTTGAGGTGACATTGGAGTATCTAGGTGACATTAGGGTTTTGGTTGATTTGTGTCTTAAGGTGTTATTCTAGTACGAACTCTAGGGCTGTTTGTGACACTTATAGGAATAGCCCAATGGATTGATTGGAAAGAATAACTTTGAGGTGGTTTCATACCCTACCATAATCTCTTCATTTGTTCTCCGCTATTAGTGACTTTGGAGTGACTCTTTGCTGCATGTTGAGGGATAGTTATATGATCCAACTATGTTATTATTGTTGAGAGAACTTGCACTAGTGAAAGTATGAACCCTAGGCCTTGTTTCTTATCATTGCGATACCGTTTTCGCTCACTTTTACCGCTTTCTACCTTGCTGTTTTTATATTTTCAGTCTACAAAAACCTATATCTGCTATCCATATTGCACTTGTATCACCATCTCTTCGCCGAACTAGTGCACCTATACAATTTTCCATTGTATTGGGTGTGTTGGGGACACAAGAGACTCTTTGTTATTTGGTTGCAGGGTTGCTTGAGAGAGACCATCTTCATCCTACGCCTCCTACGGATTGATAAACCATAGGTCATCCACTTGAGGGAAATTTGCTACTGTCCTACAAACCTCTGCACTTGGAGGCCCAACAACGTCTACAAGAAGAAGGTTGTGTAGTAGACATCAGACCTCACCCCGGACCGCATCATTACCGATGATCGAAGGGGCCATCGAGCCTTACATCGATGGCATAGTGGAACTCTCAATGAAAGCAACAATGTCGGTGTCAAAACCGGCGGATCTCGGGTAGGGGGTCCCGAACTGTGCGTCTAAGGCGGATGGTAACAGGAGGCAGGGGACACGATGTTTACCCAGGTTCGGGCCCTCTCGATGGAGGTAATACCGTACTTCCTGCTTGATTGATCTTGATGATATGAGTAGTACAAGAGTTGATCTACCACGAGATCATAGAGGCTAAACCCTAGAAGCTAGCCTATGGTATGATTGTTGTTGGTCCTACGGACTAAACCCTCTGGTTTATATAGACACCGGAGGGGGCTAGGGTTACACAGAGTCGGTTACAAAGGAGGAGATCTTCATATCCATATCGCCAAGCTTGCCTTCCACGCCAAGGAGAGTCCCATCGAGACACGAGACGAGGTCTTCAATCTTGTATCTTCATAGTCCAACAGTCCGGCCAAAGGATATAGTCCAGCTGTCCGGACACCCCCTAATCCAGGACTCCCTCACCCCTGAACCGAAAGAATCGCCTCAAATCGGTGGGGGTACTTTCGGAACTTACCCCACATTTCGGACAAGCGCGTCCCTAAGCCATGGTTCCCCACTCACATCCCATCCGTCCACCCATTCATACACCGAGGATGGGAAAACCCGCGAAGCCCACACCCTCCTCCGTCCGCCACCCAGCCGGAACCTCTTCCCCGACGACGTCTTCCACAGCAACACCTCGACGTCCCTCATCCACCGTAGCAGATGAGGATCCGTCGTCGATCTGGTCGTCCCGCCAGTTCAGCCACCCTGTCCTCCACCTCCAAGGAGCTACCCCGATGTTCCCCTCATCTTTCGTGCCACCTCCATTCCCACACCGCCATCTTCACCTGCACCACCGGAAGAGCATCATCATCACCGTTTCCTCAGATGAAGCTGCAGCCTAATCGGCGCCACCAAAGAGGTTGTACACTAATTGCCGCATTTTCTTCTTGATTCAATCTCACGGTGCTGCCAGCGCTCGGTCCCGAGCCGACACGGCGCGGCTCCATCCACGGCGTCGTTGCCGACCACTTCCTCCATGGCGTCGCTCCCTCGGCGGCGACGTCCACATCAGAAGGAGCTGCTGCTGCTTTAGCTCTCGCTCGCGCTACTGCTCTACTCTTGCTCTCGGTCCCCTGCCTTGTCTGCTCTTGCTCTTGCTCTTGCTCGCGCTACTTCTCTCGCTCTTGCTATTTCTTGCGATGCTGCTCCGATTTAGCTACACTTCAGCCGACTGAATCGACTTTTGGGTCAGTCAATTTTCAGGGGGGGGGGCTCGCTGGAGTTAAGGAAGAACCAGCCGCAGCGGGGAGGGGGGCTTGGAGAGGTACCCCACTATCTATCTAAGGGCTAGTAGGGCAGTGGCCTGGGTCCAAAGTAATAGAAGTAGCACAAAAACATGTTTTAGTGTAGGCTTTTCCTTGCTCAAGCATGCCTACTAGAATCGCCAGTGCTTGAAAGGAAAAGTGAATGAAAAACATAGGAATTGGAAAGTTTCCTATGGTACTACTTTTCATGAATTTGGTGCAAAGGAATGGAGCAAAGGAAAACTGTAGGATTTGTTCCTTTAGGGTCTCCTTGAAAGAAAACCCGTAGGAATTTTAATTTCCACTTGTCCTCCTTTTCAAATTCCTATTCATGAAGCACAAGACTAAGAGATAGTAGCATAATAGCATTATAACCGTACTTTTTCTTGTGGTTTGACTTAATCTCACCATGCTTCTTTGCATCTTGTGTTCTTCCAATTCTTGTGAACCAAACACCCAGATTGGCAGAAATCATGTGTTTTTAAATTCTCTGTTTTGCACGTGCATTCCTATCCTATTCTAGTCTATTTCCTATCCCTGCATTGTTAGAATCCTCAAATTCAAACAAGCCCTTACACAATTACTTCTGTTACAGATATGTGTCAAAGAAAACCTTGTGTGGTTTGTCCTGCTCCTGCGGTGCTGTGTTCCACCCCAGCTCAGCTGCTCCAACAACGGAAGGGTTCACCACAGTAGGGATCCGCTCTCCAGACTGTCTTTCGCCGCCTCAGATCTTCTTCCCCACCGCCGGCAGCCACGACAACTGCATTACCATCATCAACTGAGCAGATGACCTTGAGGACTACACGGGTCCGCAAGAGAGGTCGCACTCTTCCACGTTTGTTTATGTTATGCATCTCTTAATATGATGACATGCTACTTTATCGTCGTGTTCACCTATTAGACTCCGAGTCAGGTCCAAACTTATGCTAAAACTTGAGTTTTTAAATGGTTGTGGGGTACATATTGGGGCAGCAATCAATACTATCTGTCTACTATCTGGTTAATCTCAGGTGTCTACTATGAGTTTCATGTTGGGTGCAAACAAACATTGAAGGAGCCATTATCTGTATTTTTTAACTAAAGCTATTATCTGTCTGCTATCATTGGTTTTGGGTCTATCCACAGTTTGCTACCTTCACTCTGGATTTGTGCATGCACTCCTTACATAATCTCACTATGTTTTATTACTATGCATGTCAATTATTGTACACTATGGAACTAAACATGTAGAGAAAAAGAGACGAGCCTTGCGTGGCAATAAAATTTCATGCAGACGTCGCTCCATGGTGGGCGCAAAGGCAGCCCCCCTCCACCCATTTCGGATCGTAATCAAGAGGAAGATAACTATTCTGAGGGGGATTCAGAAGCAGAAGACCACTCCTATTTACCCCATGAGGTCTTCGCTCTAACTTGGCATGCTGATGTTGGTAATATCATGCATGTGGTGCCTTGCATTGCTTACTGTATACACCAAAGATGTCATCTGCTTAGTTTAGACATGCTTTGTGTCAATGCCATCTGTTTAGTTTCTTTATCGTATATGTGAATCATGCAATGCCAGCTTGTTTAGCCAGGCATCATATATGTGAATTTTGCAATGCCACCCTGGTTAGCCAGTCATCTTATATGTGAATTATATCATGACATCATTTTTTTATTACGTGTTAAATTTGTCAACAATTTTAGTACATTCAATTACTCTTCCTGTGCATCAGCCATTCAGCACGGTCATGGAAAAATCTGGAGTGGAAACAAGGTCTTCAGAGCGGACAATGCTATCTGACGAAGCGCATGTCTTGCCGGTTACAGATAGCTCCTCAGAGGAGGATTCAGAGATAGATGACCAGTCCTATCCCGCCCCCCCCCCCCGAGGTGCATGCTATAACTTGGCAGGGTTATGTTGCTCATATCGTGCGTATGGTATCTTGCATTGCTATGTCATTTGCTTAGTTTAGACATGATTTGTGTGAATGCCACCTGTTTAGTGTCTAATTACCATATATGTGAATTATGCAATGCCATCTTTTTGCAAGACATTATATATGTGAATTATGCAATGCTATCTTGTTGCAAGGCATTATATATGTGAATTATGCAATGCCATGCTGTTTAGCCAAGCGTCATATATGTGAATTATATCATGCTGTCCTTTTTTTGTATTTCTCATTGCTTTTGTCGACAATGTTTGTATATTCAACTGATCTTCCTGTGCATCAGCCATTTCAATTGGTGATGGAGAAATCTGGAGTGAAAACAAGGTCTTCAGAGCAGACAATGCTACCTGCTGAAGCAGATATCTTGCTGGTTACAGATAGCTCTTCAGAGGAGGATTCAGAGGTAGATGACCAGTCCTATTATCCCCTTGAGGTGTATGCTCAAACTTGGCAGGGTTATATTACTCATATCATGCATATGTTGTATCGCAATACTTAGTTTTTACATCATATACACGATATAGGATGACATCTCCTTAGTTGACACATCATATATGTGATTTCCCTCTTCTCACTTCCTTAGTATATAAATCATATATTTGAATTATATCATGCCATGATGTTTACATAGACAGCATGTATCTGAATTATGGCATGCCAACCCATTTTCTAAAGACATAATATAGTTATATCATCTCATCCTGTTTACATAGTCATCATATTTTGAATTATGTCATTCTATCCGTGAATTATATCATGCCATCATGTTTCCATCGATGGCATGTTTGTGATTTATGGCATGCCAACCACTTTAATAGACACATCGTATAGTTATATCATGTCATCCTGTTTACATAGTCATCATATTTTGAAGTATGTCATTCTATCCTGTTTAGTTAGCCATCATACATGTGAAATTGTGTCATGCTATCCTATTTAATTAGCCATCATATATGTGAAATTATGTCCTGCTATTCTGTTTGGTTAGACAACATAAATGTGAATTATTTCATGCCCTGTTTTCTTCCCTACTATCCATTGCACCTGACTATCTTACAATGTCTGTACATTCAATTACTTTTCTTGTTTATCAGCCATTTCAATTGGAGGGGGTGATGGCAGTATCTGTGGGAGTAAAAACATGGTCTTCAGAAAAGATCGGGCTACCTGTCGATGGAGATAGAACCACAGTTGTACTTGCCCAAGAACCAGCCCCACCACACATAACCCAGACTCACGCAGATTGTACCCCTAGCCAGTTGGACAGAGAACCAGCTACACCCCTTCTAACCCCAACCCCAGGAGATAGTAACCCAGTTCCCGTTGACACAGCACCGTCTCCACCACAGAGCACCCAAACACGATCAGTTAGTAAGGCAACTGCAGTGCCCAAAGCACGAGGACCACCACTCTGAACCCCAAGTCAGCGCTTAAAGAAGAAGAAGAATTGTTCTTAGGTCAGGTTCCGTAGCTATGGTTCATACTACTTTGCTCTTGCATCACTGTATTTACTCATACCAACTAATTTCAAATTTGAAAGAGGCAATTGAAACTCCAAAGGCACAACAGGTATGTTTTAAATCTGTTTCTTTAACATGTTTGCTGTTGTAACTTGCTGTATGTTGATTTCAGTTTCAATTGAATAAACAGTTATGTTCTCATGCCATGCACATTATAAGTGTTGTTATTGCTGTGTAGTTTCCCACACTTATATTATGTCTATGCTGCTTTGTCTTAAATAGATATGATTCGAACTGTATCTATCTTGATTTGGCAACATAAACTAGAATGATATATACCATACAGTGACCATACTACATAGATATATGTTTGTTTCATGCTGTTATCCTGTCCACCTTACTACTGAACTGGTTTACCAAAATGAGTTTCATATACTACATTGTATACATGTGATGTGTTTGTTTGTTTCTCTTTTAGAACACGGATAAAATATTGGAGAAGAGTACCCCGTTATGCAATGGTAAAGGAAGTAATGCAGATAAGGTTCAAGATAGTGAGACATCCCTGTTGTTCTCCAAGAAAGCTGATAAAAACTATATTGAAGACACTGAGACAACCCCAAAGTCCCGTCTTGATGTAGTGTTCGAGTTACTGGCTACTACTGCTGGCACCAGTTCTTCGAACTCGCTGCCTGAATCAGTTCGTCCTCTTGAGTCTCAACTTCAAGTTGAAAGACATCGATCAGATGTTATGCGACAGGAAGCCGAAGGACTGAGGAAGTCCCTGCAGAATTCAGATGCATACTTTCTGGTGCAACAGCAAGTGCTAGAGGATTTAAGCGCCAAACAAGAGAAAGTTAATAAGCTTGCTAAGCATCTTTCCAACATTGTGGGTACCCAGGATATTGTTTCTTGAGCTCTTCTGAAGTGGTTTTAGTTCTGGACTTGTTTTGCTATGGCGTTTATATGCTGCTTTGTTCCCTATATTTGCACTGGTGGCGAACTTTGATGCCCAGTGGATGTAATATGTGTAATACCCATGATAGCCTAGCGTAAGTTGCTTGCTTATTTATTTCCTTATTGTCTTGTTTATTTTTTTTCTTGTAGTCAGTGCAGTTCTTTTTCCGCGGTTTGCTAGTGACCGCAATAACCTATTTTTTAAAACTAGGCCACATTAACCATGGGCTACATATTTACTGTAGTTAACATGGGCCTCCTACGGGCCGTAGAAACAATGGGCCTTCTAAGGGCCGTAGAAACAATGGGCCTTCTAAGGGCCATAGAAACAATGGGCCTTCTACGGGGCGTAGACACAATGGGCCTTCTACGGGCCGTATCATCAATGGGCCTTCTACGGGCCGTATCATCGGTTGGCCAAACATGGGCCAATAACAGACCACGTTATGGTCGTAAATGGGCTAGAGTTGAAATCGTCCGTTCATGGGCCGACCATAATGGGCCATCGTTAATCGGCCGTATTTGATGACACTATGAAAACGGCCCAACATATTAACGGGCCACAAATAGGCCGATTGTAACCACGGGCTGAATTTGGCCCACAAGCAGAAAATGACAGTAACGGGCCAAAAGTAAACGAATGCTAGAAATTAGCCCAAGAATAAATGGGCCCTGATAAGGCCAAAAGATAACATGGGCTAGAAACGGCCCAACGGAATAATGGGTCGTTAATGGGTATAAAGTGATACACTGTTCATTACGGGCCAGTTTTACCACGGGCCGTTAATGGGCCGAGGGTTACTAAGGGACTCATATGGGCCGAAAGACGTCATGGGCCATACATGGGCCAGAAGTTAAAATGGGCTGGAATTATATTGGACGGCCCAGATGACGCTACTGGGCCTAATTCGGATAGTCCGTAAATGGGCGCTAGGTTAGCGGGCTGTAAATGGGCTATATCTAAATAGGCCGTTAACAGGCTTGCCGTGGGCTGGCCCGCCACCTTTTGACCAAGTCAAACGGGCCGGCCTTTTCACAGGAATGGGCCTCTGTTGGGCCGTCCCACGTGTCGACGTATCATAGGCGCTTTGGGTCGAATGAGTGGATGACATCTGTCCCAACAGTGAGCCGACACATGTATCCTCCAGCCAATGATGATTTTACATGTGGAAAATCCCCATTGGTCGGGGCTATTAACGGGTTATCGGATCCAAAACCGGACCCGATAGCTTAACGGCGTTCCGTTACGGTGGATGCCACGTGTCGGTCACCCTTGACGAAAGCACTTTTGTGACACGCGATTTATCGTCACTTCCGTGATGATAATTTTGGTAATGTCATGGAACACTTCTATGACAACACAGGTATGACTATCTTGATTCTGTCATAAATTTGTCATGGATGTACATGCATGACAGAAAATGTGACCTACTGTGACAAACACGTGTCATCACGGAAGTGTATATTTTTTGTAGTGAGCCCCCTGAACCGGTCTTCAAGTTGGGGATACTCCTCGATTCTTCTGAATTGTTCTTCATCTTCGGTCGTCGGTCTTGAAAACTGGTTCAACAAATCTTCTTATCTTCGATCTTACGGATCGCCTAACTAAATCCGAAGAGTTCACACGTCGGGTATCCGAGGAGCCCTTTTAAGTAATCGGCCTTTATCGATGCCTTGCTATTTTTATGCCTACCTCGGGTTCGAAGATTTTCCCGGGCGGCGGTGTCCCCTTGCATCCGAGCTCCAACGCCGGACTGCATTCGAGGTATCTTTTGCAGCCGAGCACCAACGCCGTACTGTATCCGAGCTCCAATGCCGAACTGTATCCGAGCTCCCACGCCAGACTGTATCCGAGCTCCAACTCCGGACTATATCCGAGGTGTTATAGATCACCTTGGCTTGAAGAAGTTTTAAAGGAGGTTAGCCGAGCTTAATGCCGAAAATGCCCTCTATAGAGCTAGCCATTTGCATCCAAGCTTTATGCCGGACTGCTTCCGAGGTGATGCACCACCTCGGGCTTGGGCTGATTGTTTACGGATTTTATTTCCGATGCATGTAAATTTATTTGCTGTCAATATGTACAACCAGTAGCCCTCAAGGTGTGTGTTGGCCTAAAACCTGAGATGCACCTGAATGAAAACATGAAACCGGTGATCCTAGTAGCCCCTAAGACTCAGGTCGATGCGCAAAATCGGCCTGAGGATCAGCTCCTAGCTCGGCATCATGCATATGAATAGAAACGCAGTGTAATGTATTAGAGATAATAGTGATCGGCGAACAGGCCCTTTAGAGAGGGTCTTGAGAAGTTGCCATAATATATTAGCTTGATGCCGGATAGGTCCAGATGGTACCTATTGTTGTCCAAAGATGCGTTTGCCCATAGTTCGGTCAAGCCGAACACTAAGCACTTTGAATTTTCTACATTGAATAGGAAATGCAGTAGCCCCCAAGACACTGGTCGAGTGGCAACACCAGATCAGTGGATCGATGTGCCCCTGTAATATTTGTAAATAATAAGCGCAAAGCCCAGTAGCCCCCGAGCCTTAATGTGGGCACGGGTGGCCGAATTAAGGATCGATATCCGTTTGACAGAAATTTTGTTGTGTTTAACACAAACTTCTCAGAAAGAGAATAAAGATATCAAAAAGGAGTTAGAGCTAACGAAAGTTGAGCTCGCCAAGTTCGGCCTTAAGGGGCTTAATAGATAGGAAATCAATGCCAATAGGGAACTATGAGAGCGTTATGTCAGCTGATTGGTTATCTCAAAGAGACTGTGTCATTGACTCTTTAAAAGATTGGCTGCGATAACATTGATTTTTGCTCACAATTTATGTGTAATGACTCTATGTACCCAAGTACTTTACATCATTAATGCTCGGATCCGTATTGTACAAAACTTTGTTGACCGACCATCAGCTTCAACCTCTTCAGCCAGTAGCCGAGGAGTGTTTTCCTACTTTATAAAGCCGTTATAAGGGCAAAGATTTATGGAAAACAAGGCAATCCGGCCATACAGTTTTATAAACAAAGGTGCACGGAGAGATATGGTATATTACATTTTAACGTAAGAAACATCTTCCAAAGAAAATAGTCCCGTTATCGGTTCCTTTCTTTGGGTCGTCATGCTTATCATGATCATGAAACCTCACCTCCGATCAATCTGGGAGGAAAATATTGAGGATTAGTTTGGGGAAAGTTCCTGAGCTCTATGGTATTAATGAAACAAAATTTTCACTTCCATCGTGCCGACCAATCTGATCCTTTAAGATTGCTAGCTTTCGGCTTCACCCAGTCTAAGGTACTAACTCAGATGACCCGGTAGTAAGAATCACAAAGGTGCTCCCTTTACCGCCTAGCCGAACAATCGGGGACGTAGGGGTAAGCACAGGAGCCAGGCAACCCAGCTTGGCCAAAATCATAAGTCAAATTGATGCATATTTATGGCTTTATAACGATGATTGCGGAAGGCGGCCCTCGTATATTAAATACAAACACCGATGATATGTTTATTTTGACTCCGTTGCGACCGTTTATAGGTTGAAAGTGGCCCATCATCGGCTTCCGCCCCCTTGTAGATGCTACGTGGGGTGTTTTCGTAATAACAAAACAACCCTTAGCCGATGTCTCGGCGCCCGAAGGCGGTTGTGTTAGCGAAAACGAGGCAATCAGATATGCGGGCTTTATAACTTTCACTTAGTCATAGGAGCTTAAAGTTGCGAGGCCAGCTACTAGCCCTGGTTAGTGTTCCTCCACAGCCGAGGTCAAACCGTAAACACTTTGGCCAATGTTATGAACGGCCCGTCATTTAACACGGTCATCGGATCGCTGACTAGTTTACGCTTATTGTGATTGTCAGTTTTCGGCTTTCTCCACTGAGGTGCTTAACCATGCGAGCTGGAAGCACAATCTCAGTGGTTCTCCCTTTGCACACCTAGCTGAACAAAGTGGAACATAGGAGGCAATCATAGGAGCCGGGCAACCCAACTATTGACCAAAGACACAATTCGAAACCGATGCATATATAGCAATATCCAAGAATATTTTTGCAGAATCTATAAAGGTGTCCGACGTTGCACTACGAGACTTATGCTGGAAACACACAAATAGTTTAAAAGTGCTATAGGATCGAAAAGCCAAAAACTTATGTAAAAGCTTGACGTCCGGACTAAACCGAGATTTTGGTGCCAATCCAGAAATTGGTCTTTATTTTTAAAAAAGTGTGCTTCTGTCGTGCTTTAACATGACACATCCAATCGCAAGACTTCAAGCGGATCAGCCTACGGCTTCAAGCTCCTTATCCCGAAGGCGGAGTGCTTCTCCGAGGCCAGTTTAGCGAACTAAACTCAAGCGGCTTTAGAGAGAAGCTAGGCTATCCGGTTATTGACCATACACTCGAGTCGAAAAAGGAGCGGTAGAAAAAGACTTTGCAACAACCAAGAAGAAAACACATTATTATAGAACGGCTCATGTAAATTTTAAGAGCCCCCAGTTAACATGGGTAAGGGGATTCTCTTTTAACGAACAACATATGTGAGCATGGTCGAACCGAACACAAGTTAAAAATTTAAAATTTGAGCATGAAAGAGACTTAGCTGGTTAATGTGTTCGGCATTGATGACATGGTTCGAGCTTGATGCGGGACAAGGTTCCATCCCCCAAGCCGGTCCCGAGGTGGCAGAGCGAAGAGCTCGTCCCTCCGAAGTTGTGACATAGCACGGCCAATGCAGGGCAGCAGAGTGACACCAATGTCCCCCGCGTGGGTTAATGAAGTGTTGACAAAGCCCCCCGTCCAGCCGAGGTGACATGGTATGTCAGTACGCCGAGGTGACAACACTGCCCGACCCGGATCACTTGCTTGTGCACAAAAAATAGTGCAAACCGGAGATAATAGTAATAATAATAAATTAAAAAAATTGTTGCATAATAAATAATTTATGCAAAGTGAGTAATAAAAGAAATATGTCCTGTGCGCCGAACGCTCGATAAGGTAGGGCTTTCTCAGTGATGCCGAAGTCCCCGAGGAAACTGAACACGTCGGTATGGCAACAGGACTGTCGGTGTCAAAACCGGCGGATCTCGGGTAGGAGGTCCCGAACTGTGCGTCTAGGCGGATGGTAACAGGAGACAAGGGACACGATGTTTTTACCCAAGTTCGGGCCCTCTCGATGGAGGTAAAACCCTATTGTTGGTGTCAAACCCGGCGGATCTCGGGTAGGGGGTCCCGAACTGTGCGTCTAGGTGGATGGTAACAGGAGACAAGGGACACGATGTTTTTACCCAGGTTCAGGCCCTCTCGATGGAGGTAAAACCCTACTCCTGCTTGATTAATATTGATGATATGGGTAGTACAAGAGTAGATCTACCACGAGATCAAGGAGGCTAAACCCTAGAAGCTAGCCTATGGTATGATTGTTGTTCGTCCTACGGACTAAAACCCTCCGGTTTATATAGACACCAGAGAGGGCTAGGGTTACACAGAGTCGGTTACAATGGTAGGAGATCTACATATCCGTATCGCCAAGCTTGCCTTCCACACCAAGGAAAGTCCCTTCCGTACACGGGATGAAGTCTTCAATCTTGTATCTTCCTAGTACAGGAGTCCGGCTGAAGGTATAGTCCGGCTACCCGGACACCCCCTAATCCAGGACTCCCTCGGTAGCCCCTGAACCAGGCTTCAATGACGACGAGTCCGGCACGCAAATTGTCTTCGGCATTGCAAGGCGGGTTCCTCCTCCAAGTATTTCGTAGAAGATTTTGAACACAAGGATAGTGTCCGGCTCTGCAAAATAAGTTTCCACATATTGCCATAGAGAGAATAATATTCACACAAATCTAATCTGCTGACGTATTTCGTGGCATGACATCACACCACAACCAAGCCTTTATTCGAATTTATTGTCCCACCTCAGCGCTAGCAAGGCGGTTTCCTTGGCACGTCTTGTCGAAGTAGAGATTGTGTCCCCTTTATTTACAGGATTCTCATCAATACGGACGTGGGTAACCCAATCGTGCCCGTTGGCATGTCTTCTCGATTAAAGGCGAGTCCCAAACGGTTACGGGGAGGGCCCTTGGTATTCAACCTCTTATAAAGAGACCAAGGCCTTACTCCTTTCTTTCAATCTCAAACGAGTTCGCCCTTCGCCTCGAGTTCCAACACCCAAGGCTCCAGATTTCAGGCGCTTCGGATCTTCGACAATGTCCGGTTCCGACCTTCGAGGCCGATGGATGCCCTCCTCCGTCATGGAGGAGGACGTGCTAAAGCTGAGAGAGGCCAGGTTCTTGACCGGTGAAATCTCGCATAGGCTGCCTGCTCTAGGGCAGGTCATTCCCACTCCCAAGCCCGGGGCGAGCATGGTGTTCATGCCTCACTTCCGTCGGGGGATAGGCTTCCAGACGGATCCCTTCGTGAGGGGGCTCATGTTTTATTATGGGCTGGAATTTCATGACTTAGCTCCGGAGTCCATCCTCCATATTTCCTCATTCATCGTCGTGTGTGAAGCTTTCCTCTGCATTACTCCTCACTTCGGATTATGGCTCAAGACCTTCAAAGTAGAGCCGAAGATGATCGAGGGATGGCACGCGGAGTGCGGAGGTGCTGTTATAAGCAAGAATGCTGATGCTGCATGGCCCGAGGGCTCTTTTCAAGAGGAGTCCAGCTTATGGCAACGAGAGTGGTTTTATATCACCGCTCCCAGGGGCACCAAGTGGGTGGCGCCACCTCCCTTTCGCTCGGGTCCCCCACCACGGCTAGCATCATGGGTCAATAAAGGACCGGACTGGGGGCCGTCCAAGGACGTGCCCTTGTTGCAGGGCCGCATACGAGATCTCCTAGAAAGAGATATCAGCCTGGTCGTGGTGACACAGGTTATGCTGATTCGCCGAGTTCTGCCCTGCAAACGTCGCCCCCTCCGCCTGTGGGAGTTCAGTCCGGAGGGACAACGAGCTCTCCAACATTTTATGGGTGCAACACCCATGGAGATGTACAAATTGTTCTTCGGATCACGGATCACAAGCAATGTGTCCGGATTTGACCGAGGACGCGGGTCTGAGCTGCAATCGCCCAGATACTCAAGTAAGCTGCCTTGTGCCCGGACTCACTATCCATATATTCATCATAAAATTGCCCTTAATAGAGCTGTCCTTTTAAATAGGTGTGGATAGCGAAGGCAAAGCTAATCAGGTGTCCGGCCCCCTCCCTGAGACCACGCCGGATCCCGTGCTAGTCAGGATGTTGGAGGTGGTGCCTTCGGAGGAAAGCGAGGGAGGGGACAAGGAAGCTACCGCCTGTTTGAAGGAGGCTGTTCAGAAGGGAGGAATCGAAAATTCCTCTCCTCAGGGGAATAAGAGGACCGCCTCTGAAGACCCGGAGACCATGGCCTCAAAGCAGGGGAAGAAATCCTCGTCAGAGGGTCCTGTGCCGGGGGATACCTCGGCCGAATTATGCCCTCAAGGGGATCAGCCCTACACCGAGCCGTAAGTAGAGAGAGGTTTTCTTTTTAAGAAATGAGAGAAATCCTTGCTTTATATCTGAGAAAAGTAACCGAAAATTTACCTTGTAGCTCGGACCTCGGCCCTTCTCAGCAGAGCTCATCTTCGGGGGACCTTCTTCCGGAGATGATGGAGAGCGGAATGCCTCCCCCTGCCGTACCGCCTAACGAGGCGGGCGACCCTGAGGTATCGTCGTGGAGGGTTTCTCCGAATCCGACAGGGCCGGAAGGTAGTCGTATGGGACCCCAAAGCCCTCCGCGTCCGGCCTTCGAAAAGGTCCATCGGACGAGTCCAGCACCGTCCGGTGCGCGGTCGGAGGAGCTAAAGGATCTGCTAGGGCGAGCATCTATCTCAGAGGAGCACCGTGCGTTGATGGGTACGGTGATTGAGAGGATTTCATCTGTGGAGAGCGGATTGCACGAGGCCGTTAGGAGTTTACTAATAGGTTTTGAGGTACGCAAAATAATGTACCCTTTTTGGACAGTTGCGCATAAATAAGATGCGCCCTGTGTAGATAGTAGCCCCTGAGACTCTGTGCATTGTCAAAAATGACGGCGCGCAGTGGATCATAACCCCAGGTCTAATATGCCGCCTTCATATGTAGGTGGCGAAGTGTCCGGCAGCCAGCCGGACTGATGAATTTGCCGAGCTAAAGTGGCAACTTGACGTGGCAGATGCCGACATCGCGCTTGTCAACAAGCGGCTTGACGAGGCACAAGGTATGTAATTCCTCCGGCGGCACCAGGTAAGAGGAGCTTTATGCCAGTATCTTACAATGTGTGTAGTTGATGCAGATGGTGCTGCTGCCATGGAGGATCTTCGGGCGGAACTTGCCCGAGCCAAGGAGCAAGCCAGGAAAAGTGATGCGGCTGCCGGAAAGGCAATTGAAGAGCTGAGAGCCGAACAGGATGCTCACTGCCGAAGCAAGAAGGAAATGGCCAAGATGGCCGTGAAGCTGAAGAACGCTGCTGACCGTTGCAAGCTTCTTGAAAAAGAAGATCGGGCGGAACAAACGGACCTGGAGAAGGCCGTTGTCGATGCCAAGGATGATCGCCCTGCAATGAGAGCTATGAAGGAGGAGTTGCGTCAGGCCGGAGAGATCGCGGCTGGAAATGTGACACCCAAAAATTTTCCTTGATCTATTAATTAAAATTTTGTCAGGAAATTTAAACTTTTGTTTTCTGGACTTTTTTGTGGATTTCAGAGCCATTCTTTTCCTTATTATTATGGAGTTTTTACCTCAAATGAAAAACTTCCCAAATATGTTATTGGACTTGTTTGCCCTTTCAAGAAAAACACTTCTATTATCAGTGGAATTTAATTGCATAATTAATTCCCTCTGAGCTTTATTCCTTAAAATGATTTTTCATTAGTTTTGGAGCCCTTTTTGTACTACAACCACTTGATAAATTTATTTAAAATTTTCACCAAAATTTGGAGATGTCATGTGATGTTTTTAAATCATTTCTATGCAAAAATGTATTTCATTCATTTAATATTTTGAGCTCTACACCAATTTTTCAAATCTGGTCAAGTGGGTAATTTTGCACTACAACCCATTTAAATATTTTTTGCTATACTCCAACAAAATTATGGGATGTTCATAGGAGTATATTATTCAAATTTATGCAAAAACCCTTTTATGTTCTTTGAAAAATCTGAGTGAATCAACCTCTTTTTCATTCTGGTCCAGCATGGTGATTTGTACAGAAACCATCATTTAACTGGCCCTTTTAGCTATGATTCCTTTTCCTACTTATAGCCCATCCTGCTAAACCCTTAAGTCCAGGAGAGTGGACTCATTGGAGGATTTTAAGTTCATGCAATTGTGCCTTTCCCTTTCTGTCCAAAATCAGTTTTCTCACAAACTTGAACTGACAAGTTTCTTCTTTTGACAAACTAACCTCACCACTCTCTTATTCATCCAAAGAGACTCTGATCTGGAGATTTGGACCACCCCAAGAATTGCCTAGATACCATTGGCATTCTGTCAAACACCTGGTGTGCATGTCCAGTTTTGGCATGATTTTTGTTTTGCACTGTGATCTTGCCCCTCTGTACCTACTGGCATGTCCACCAATCTCCTAAGGGACCCTAGCCTAGACTTGCCAATCCCCAGCTCCACCCACGCCGCCTAGCATGCTCAGGCATTTCATCGAACGCTTGGCGTGCACGCTCTGGGCGCGCCCAGAGCGCACGTTTTGCACGCGCGCGCACCGAGCTGCCGCGTCCCGCTGCCGACGCCTCGCACTCGCTCTGGCCCTTCCCCTCTCCCAGTCGACGCCCCGACCCCTCCCTCGCCGCAGAGCCGCCCCTGGAGCTCCACAGCGCCGCCGTTAGGTCGGCCGTGGCCACTAGCGGCCGGCCACAGCAGGCCCCGGCCATGGCAGCACCGCCCGAACCACCCCAGCGCGCCAGCTCGCTCGTGGAACAGCCCGAGCTCATCCGCAAGCTTGTCCGCAAGCATTCGTGGTCGCCACATCCCTCTGCAACTACAGAACGGCGGTCGCCGACGAGCTTATCCATGGCCGCCGCAGAACTGACCTTTGCCGCCTATAAAAGGGAACCCCAAGCACGACTAAGCATTCAGGCGACCTCAAGCCACCTCTCTAGAGTTACCACGGCCAGCAATCGACGGCGGGAAGCTTTCTTCCCCGTCTCCGATCAATGCGACCTCCGCCTTGTTCTAGTGCCGTGCGTCGCAACCAGAGCCCTCCCCGTCCCTCCAGCACCACCATCCTCCTCCCCTCAGCCATCCGGAGCTTCCCAGCCTCTAAATCACGATCGGGAACCACCGTAGAGCAAAACCCCAAACCCACCCGAAGCTTTCTTCGTCGCAGAGCTCGTCGCCAGCGATTCCCTCCACCCCCGCCGACCCAACGATCACCGGGAGGACCGCCCCGGTCTTGCGGATCCATCCCGACCCTCTGGAGCCCGCGGGGAGCCGCTGTTCGCCGGCGTTGATCGTCGGAGCCCCCGCCTCTGTTCGGCCAGAGGAGGACGAAGGCGGGGCGACCGGTCAAACCTGACGAGTGGGCCCCCTGGACCCACCGTCAACGACCCCGATTGAGTCCACACTGGCGTAAGTGGAAGCGCAAACCCCCGAGTACATCTCCTCTGCTTCGAAGACGTATTCTGCCCGAAACGTTTTCCTTTTTTCTGTTTTATTTTAAAAAATAGAATTGACTAAACTTTGACTGGCTATAACTTTTAAAATATAAATCCAAATGACTTAACTCTTTTTCTGCTGTTTCTCAAAGATTGTCTAGTTTATTTTCATATTTATTTCAAAATTTTCCAAACTACTTTTTTGTACTGTTTTTGAACCATGTGTTAATTTGAATATTTTCAAAAATAGGATTTGTTGCAGAGAGAAGAAAACTTTCAAAGTTTTGGAATGCACCCTGCCTCTCCACAACTTGAAGGCAAGCATTCTGAACCCTGGCATAATATTTTTGTGGGTTGTCTGATACGGTTATAACCCCACCTCGACATGAAGCATTAGTTATTTTTATGGGACGATATGATCATACGCATTGAGTGCATAATGAAAATTCTTGCTATTGAAAATGGATATACTTGTGATAACAATCACCCTCATATGCCTCTCATGCCTACCGGGAAGGATCCGGGAAAGTCTCTGTCTTGGGTAGACACGAGCTTGTCCCTCGTCGAGACGGTTATGACCGGTGGGGCAGGGGGAGGTATGATGAGTGGTGGTTGTGTCTGATGGATGTGAAATATAATTCTTATGCTAATCATGCAGGGAATACTTAAGCCTCCTAAGTCGGCCATAGATCGAGTCTTGTTCCAGCAACCCCCATACTTGTTTTGTGCTGCCACTTGTCCCTGCCGTAGGTAGGGTATGGTTCAGTAAGTTGTCAACCCCTGTCCTAGCACACACCATACAGAGAGGCCATGGTGGAAGATACCGGCTGCATCCAGTAGGCATGCCACCTGGTCCGGGGGCATGGGTTTTTCCGGTTGGGACCGAGAGGGGAGGCCACCCCTTAGAGCGCACGATAGAAATTTGATCCCATGCTACGCGAGGTTGTAGCCTCCCCACTTAGAGTTTGCTTAACAGGTGTTGTGGGTGATTCCAGACACGAGTAAAGTTAAGCTGGTGTGTGCAAGTCAGGCGTGTTTTCGACTAAAAGACCGTGGACGGAATTAGTTCCGATGGACTAAAGAAATCTGTTACTCGTGGGTAAGGAGTACACCCTCTGCAGAGATATTAAACCTATTCGAATAGCCGTGTCCATGGTTAAGGACTATAGTTTGGGATGGGTCAAGTGTCGGTCTTAGTGTCGGTCTTCGGAGGAGAAACTATTAAACCAGAACATTGATCATGACTTGTGATGTATGATGATTATGATTATGGACTAACCATTTATGTTATTTGAATTATTGAGTATCCCTGGGACGGTTCTACCTCCTGGATATTCACTGTGATTATTTTTATATATAAGCTCTTTATGTGGTGTCACTCAGACGCCCGACTATGGCATGCTTGTTATTTCATTTACTTATAAGCCCTTTATGTGGTGTCGCACAGACGCCCGACTGTGGCTTGTCCGTTATTTCATTTACTTATAAGCCCTTTATGTGGTGTCGCACAGACGCCCAACTGTGGCATGTCCGTTATTTCATTTACTTATAAGCCCTTTATGTGGTGTCGCACAGATGCCCGACTGTGGCATGCTTGTCATTCCTTATATATATATAAGCCCTTTATGTGGTGTCGCTCAGACGCCCGACTGAGGCATGCTTCATATTTTTATCCTTTCGAGGCGTCGCTTCAGACACCCGATCGGTGCTTTCCTTTTCTACACCCTGATTGTTTACTCATGTTTTATTTAAATGATCTACTTGCGTGCATCATGAACCTTATTTCATAACTGATGAAGTGATCATAGAATATTTTAAAGCATGATTATCAGTGGCTATATTATACCCGTGTTCTTAATGTTTGCGAGTACATTCAAAGTACTCACTGGCTTGTCCCTGGCTATTGTCTTGGCCAGATTTCTTGCGTGGAGAGGAGCATTGTGATGACAGCCCCGGAACCTAGGCAATGGAGATAGGAGCCTCGCGAAGATAGGAGTTATCCTGGTTAGCTGTTCCTGTGGGAAATGGAGTCCCATAGACGCTGGTGACCCGCAAACCGCTTCCGCCTTCAGCCACTAGAAAACCAATTGTTGTACTCATAGGCCAGAATGGTCTTGTACTACATATTATGTACTTTGCTTGGAATCTCTGTATCAAGTTGGTGCCTCATCAGCTAACAGTAATCCTGGGGCTGATGAGCACAAGGGCCATTTTCTGGGAAATTATATCCCGAAAAACCGGTCCTGACAAACTTGGTATCGGAGCCAGGCTGACCATTGGCTAATCCTATCTTAGCCAGGTCGAAAAACCTAGGTAAACCAACCCACCAGACCTTAACCAAACCCCGGACAAGCTTCTCGTGTAAGATAGCCACATAGTGACCAGACACCTTTTGGCAGTCGGTGCCCAACCTATTAGCCTAGCCTGTCGATCACGCGCCAGTGAGCGGCCCCTAAATAGTCTTTTTCGCAAGCGTGCGAAGGAAGACTCCGTCCCCCTTTTTTCTATAAAAAGGGCACACTCGCCTCAGCCCAGCACAGCACAGCCTCTACCCCCCAAACCGAGCTAGAATGCCTGGCCCCATTGTTCACAATGAGACCACAGCAACCAACCTTGGAGGTTTTGTGACCGTGCTAGCAAACCTCACCTGCCGTGCCTTTGCATTAGAAGAGCCCCCAGAATATGTTGTGTACCAAGGGCCCATGAGCGGTGAAAGCCGTCAGTTCTGGGCCACTGTGCACGTCTATGGTAGGGGTCTATCACCAGAACGCCCCTACACGTTCACCGGAAGGACAACTTCCTTTGAGCCACAAGCCATCCAACTAGCTGCTCGAGAGGCTATAGTTCAATTCCGGCACTTGTCGCCCAGAGTTAACTGTCGCTCCTTCTATTACTACCCCAGCCATGACGGGTATGGTAGACCACCCCAAGTCGCCAACGGAGACCATGGGACGGACCCTGCATTTTTCATCTGGTGCAATATGTAAGTGCAATAGAGGGACTGTTCGACCAGATCACTCTGGATCTGATCGCAGCTCGTGGAGAACTGGTTCGCCGACCCCCAGCTAGAAGAGAAGTTGAGCCTGATGCCGACAGCCCAGTCATGCTGTTTGGACAACCGATCGAGACCTTGAGGTCAGCCCCAGCCATCAACCAAGGTGCTTTGATGACCCCAGAAGTGCTTCGTCGCCTTTTGGGAACACACTCCAACGGGATTGTGGCCAACAATCCCCGCGATGGTCATCGTCGCTACCCCGACCCTGCTGTTCCTCAACCCCCTCCAGCTAACCCCGACGGTGAAGCCAATGGAGAAGCCTCGGCGTCCACAAGGCACGCCCGCTTGGATATGAGCGAGGTAGACTAAGTCACTCGAGTAGTACCGAGTCTCAGTTTATCCACACCTTGTAAATGGTGTGATCTTGTATCGCCACAATGTTGTCTGCATGTGCATCCCTATTTTAAATAGCAACTGTATGTTGAAGTACAGTTGCATTTTTAATTCTGGGCGTAGCTACCAAAAACCAACCCCGACGACACCCACAGTAACACGTCACTTTTGTGAGATGTGTGTATCTGCGGCTTTGACCCCGACCCCCCCATGAGGGCCGAACCGGCGAACTAGTGCCCCTCACTGCGGTAAATAACCCAGCCTGGAGACTATATAAATGGCCACCTCGTGACTTTGCCGAGTACCCCACAACTTGTGTGCAACCCTCTCAACCATTTCTTGCCATGCCGAGCCCTAGCATTTATCTAAGAACCCCAGATGCAACCCCGGGTAGCTTTGTTAAATTATTGTGGGACTTTACCTGCGGTACCATGGGTTCTACCCAGCCACCCCAGTACGAGCTGCTCAAATCAAGGATCACCTCATCCACCTCGAAATATTGGGCAGTAGTGCACATCCCTCCCGTAAACTCAAATCAAGACCCCAAGGAAGTCTCCTTCCTGGGGAAATCTATGCCGACTCCGCAGATGGCCATAGAAGTGGCTGCACATGAAGCGATTGTTCGCCTTCGATTCGCGGTACCCTATGCCAGCGAACGAGGGTATTATTACCTTCCGAGCCGTGCAGCACCCGGAGAAGTAGCATCTTTTCCCGGTGGACGAATTGAGAGAGACCCAGTACTGGCCAACCTTGTCCAGTATGTCATCGCTCAAGAACGTTTGACCCAGCGAGTGATGGGTTATCTCCAGAGCCTCGTTGATTTAAATCCTTAGATCGCCATCGGCAGACCACTGAGGCCCGACCAGGAGAGACGCGTTCATCGGCTGGTCAACCCGCTTCCCCCGATAGAAGAAGAGTGTGCCCTAGTACCACAGACGTTTTCTCGGGATCCTGTCCTTTTACCATTTTCATTGTAAACGTTATAGCTATGTTTATTTGTGTGTTGCAGCTTATGATTGTACCCTAAGTTTGTGCTATGAGTAAACTCTCGGGGGTATTTTGTTTAAAAACAGCTCTTAACAAATCTCGAGGATGAGATTTTTCTTAAGGGGGGTAGTGTTGTGACACCCAAAAAATTTCCTTGATTTATTAATTAAAATTTTGTCAGGAAATTTAAACTTTTGTTTTCTAGACTTTTCTGTGGATTTCAGAGCCATTCTTTTCCTTATTATTATGGAGTTTTTACCTCAAATGAAAAACTTCCCAAATATATTATTGGACTTGTTCGCCCTTTCAAGAAAAACACTTCTATTATCAGTGGAATTTAATTGCGTAATTAATTCCCTCTGAGCTTTATTCCTTAAAATGATTTTTCATTAGTTTTGGAGCCCTTTTTGTACTACAACCACTTGATAAATTTATTTAAAATTTTCACCAAAATTTGGAGATGTCATGTGATGTTTTTAAATCACTTCTATGCAAAAATGTATTTCATTCATTTAATATTTTGAGCTCTACACCAATTTTTCAAATCTGGTCCAGTCGGCAATTTTGCACTACAACCCATTTAAATATTTCTTTCTATACTCCACCAAAATTATGTGATGTTCATAGGAGTATATTATTCAACTTTATGCAAAAACCCTTTTATGTTCTTTGAAAAATCTGAGTGAATCAACCACTTTTTCATTCTGGTCCAGCATGGTGATTTGTACAGCAACCATCATTTAACTTGCCCTTTTAGCTATGATTCCTTTTCCTACATATAGCCCATCCTGCTAAACCCTTAAGTCCAGGAGAGTGGACTCATTGGAGGATTTTAAGTTCATGCAATGGTGCCTTTCCCTTTCTGTCCAAAATCAGTTTTCTCACAAACTTGAACTGACAAGTTTCTTCTTTTGACAAACTAACCTCACCACTCTCTTATTCATCCAAAGAGACTCTGATCTGGAGATTTGGACCACCCCAAGAATTGCCTAGATACCATTGGCATTCTGTCAAACACCTGGTGTGCATGTCCAGTTTGGCATGATTTTTGTTTTGCACTGTGATCTTGCCCCTCTGTACCTACTGGCATGTCCACCAATGTCCTAAGGGACCCTAGCCTAGACTTGCCAATCCCCAGCTCCACGCACGCCGCCTAGCATGCTCTGGCATTTCGCCGAACGCTTGGCGTGCACGCTCTGGGCGCGCCCAGAGCGCACGTTTTGCACGCGCGTGCATCGAGCCGCCGCGTTCTGCTGCCGACGCCCTGCACTCACTCTGCCCCTTCCCCTCTCCCAGTCGACGCCCCGACCCCTCCCTCGCCGCAGAGCCTCCCCTGGAACTCCACAGCGCCATCGTCAGGTCGGCCGTGGCCACTAGCGGCCGCCCACAGCAGGCCCCGGCCATGGCAGCACCGCCTGAACCACCCCAGCGAGCCAGCTCGCTCATGGACCAGCCCGAGCTCATCCGCAAGCTTGTCCGCAAGCATTCGTCGCCGCCACGTCCCTCTGCAACTTCAGAATGGCGGTCGCCAACGAGCTTATCCACGGCCGCCGCAGAACTGACCTTTGCTGCCTATAAAAGGGAACCCCGAGCTCGACTAAGCATTCAGGCGACCTCAAGCCACCTCTCTTGAGTTACCACGGCCAGCAATCGACGGCGGGAAGCTTTCTTCCCCGTCTCCGATCAGTGCGACCTCTGCCTCGTTCTGGTGCCGTGCGTCACAACCAGAGCCCTCCCTGTCCCTCCAACACCACCATCCTCCTCCCCTCAGCCATGCGGAGCTGCCCAGCCTCTAAATCACGATCGGGAACCACCGTAGAGCAAAACCCCAAACCCACCCGAAGCTTTCTCCGCCACGGAGCTCGTTGCCAGCGATTCCCTCCACCCCCGCTGACCCAACGACCAGCGGGGGACCGCCCTGGTCTTGCGGATCCATCCCGACCCTCTGGAGCCCGCGGGGAGCCGCCGTTCGCCGGCGTTGATCGCCGGAGCCCCCGCCTCTGTTCGGCCAGAGGAGGACGAAGGCGGGGCAACCGGTCAAACCTGACCAGTGGGCCCCCTGGACCCACTGTCAGTGACCCCGATCGAGTCCATGCTAGTGTAAGTGGAAGCGCAAACCCCCGAGTACGTCTCCTCTGCTTCGAAGACGTTTTCTGCCCAAAATGTTTTCCTTTTTTCTGTTTTATTTTAGAAAACAGAATTGACTAAACTTTGACTGGCTATAACTTTTAAAATATAAATCCAAATGACTTGACTCTTTTTCTGCTGTTTCTCAAAGACTGTCTAGTTTATTTTCATATTCATTTGAAAATTTTCCAAACAACTTTTTTGTACTATTTTTGAACCATGTGTTAATTTGAATATTTTCAAAAATAGGATGTGTTTTAGAGAGAAGAAAACTTTCAAAGTTTTGGAATGCACCCTGCCTCTCCACAACTTGAAGGCAAGCATTCTGAACCCTGGCATAATATTTTTGTGGGTTTTTGATACGGTTATAACCCCACCTTGACATGAAGCATTAGTTATTTTTATGGGACGATATGATCATACGCATTGAGTGCATAATGAAAATTCTTGCTGTTGAAAATGGATATACTTGTGATAACAATCACCCTCATATGCCTCTCATGCCTACCAGGAAGGATCCGGGAAAGTCTCTGTGTTGGGTAGACACGAGCTTGTCCCTCGTCGAGACGGTTATGACCGATGGGGCAGGGGGAGGTATGATGAGTGGTGGTTGTGTCTGATGGATGTGAAATATAATTCTTATGCTAATCATGCAGGGAATACTTAAGCCTCCTAAGTCGGCCATAGATCGAGTCTTGTTCCAGCAACCCCCATACTTGTTTTGTGCTGCCACTTGTCCCTGCCGTAGGTAGGGTATGGTTCAGTAAGTTGTCAACCCCTGTCCTAGCACACATCATACAGAGAGGCCATGGTGGAAGATACCGGCTGCATTCGGTAGGCATGCCACCTGGTCCGGGGGCATGGGTGTTTCCGGTTGGGACCGAGAGGGGAGGCCACCCCTTAGAGCGCGCGATAGAAATTTGATCCCATGCTACGCGAGGTTGTAGCCTCCCCACTTAGAGTTTGCTTAACAGGTGTCGTGGGTGATTCCAGACATGAGTAAAGTTAAGCTGGTGTGTGCAAGTCAGGCGTGTTTTTGACTAAAACATCATGGACGGAATTAGTTCCGATGGACTAAAGAAATTCGTTACTCATGGGTAAAGAGTACACCCTCTGCAGAGATATTAAACCTATTCGAATAGTCGTGTCCATGGTTAAGAGTCTGGGATGGGTCAAGTGTCGGTCTTAGTGTCGGTCTTCGGAGGAGAAACTATTAAACCAGAACATTGATCATGACTTGTGATGTATGATGATTATGATTATGGACTAACCATTTATGTTATTTGAATTATTGAGTATCCCTGGGACGGTTCTACCTCCTGGATATTCACTGTGATTATTTTTATATATAAGCTCTTTATGTGGTGTCGCTCAGACGCCCGACTGTGGCATGCTTGTTATTTCATTTACTTATAAGCCCTTTATGTGGTGTCGCACAGACGCCCGACTGTGGCATGTTCGTTATTTCATTTACTTGTAAGCCCTTTATGTGGTGTCGCACAGACGCCCGACTATGGCATGTCCGTTATTTCATTTACTTATAAGCCCTTTATGTGGTGTCCACACGCCCGACTGTGGCATGCTTGTCATTCCTTTTATATATATAAGCCCTTTATGTGGTGTCGCTCAGACGCCCGACTAAGGCATGCTTCATATTTTTATCCTTTTGAGGCATCGCTTCAGACACCCGATCGGTGCTTTCCTTTTCTACACCCTGATTGTTTACTCATGTTTTATTTAAATGATCTACTTGCGTGCATCATGAACCTTATTTCATAACTGATGAAGTGATCATAGAATATTTTAAAGCATGATTATCAGTGGCTATATTATACCCGTGTTCTTAATGTTTGCGAGTACATTCAAAGTACTCACTGGCTTGTCCCTGGCTATTGTCTTGGCCAGATTTTTTGCGTGGAGAGGAGCGTTGTCATGACAGTCCCGGAACCTACGCAATGGAGATAGCAGCCTCGCGAAGATAGGAGTTATCCTGGTCAGCTGTTCCTGTGGGAAATGGAGTCCCATAGACGCTGGTGACCCGCAAACCGCTTCCGCCTTCAGCCACTAGAAAACCAATTGTTGTACTCATAGGCCAGAATAGTCTTGTACTACATATTATGTAGTTTGCTTGGAATCTCTGTATCAAGTTGGTACCTCATCAGCTAACAGTAATCCTGGGGCTGATGAGCACAAGGGCCATTTTCTAGGAAATTATATCCCGAAAAACCGGTCCTGACAGGAAAGCCCTTTATGCTCCAATGGAAGTTCTGTGATCCTAAACATGCTCCGTTAGACCGGATGTGGAGTACTGCGGATACCTATCTGGATTTGGCAGCGTGTGCTGCAGATGCGATCGAACACTTTCGAGATCAAGAAGATCGCGAAGTGGAAAAGCTCTTCCAGTCACAGTTCCACAATCCAGAGAGTCCACTGTCAGTAGCCGATCGTCTGGCCGAATGGGCCGAGCTGAATAGGTTTTCCGGACTCGCCATGAAATGTGTCATGAGTCATCTGTGGCCGGAGAGGCCAGAGCCGAAAAGTTATTTCAACTTGGTGCAGCAGTTCCTTGGTGCGGTGCCGCATATTAATGCGATGAAGAGGTCAGCATGCATAGAGGGTGCGCGGATGGCTCTTGCCCGTGTCAAGACATACTGGGCGGAAATGGAGACCATCGTTGTTGCATCCCGAGATTCGGACGAAAGCCGAGTACCTGCCGAGCACTATTTTCAGGAAGTTCTGCAAGGCGCTCGTGTAATAGAGACGCGGTGCTCAAAGGATACCATGTTCGAATAGCATATGTTATTGTAAAACAATATGTTGATAAATTGTAGAAGTTTTTTATACTTGTACTTGCAAGTATTATAATACCTCCTGTGCGGCCGTTTAAGATATATGTATATATAATCTAAAAGATGGCAGTCGTCGGCTTCAGCCCCCACGCAAATAATGCGAGAGTGTTCACAGAAGGCGCATTTTCACACTTAACCCAACGTCTTGGTCCTACAAAGGAGGTGATAGCGCAGCGAACTAGGCAACCGGACTATGATGCTTTATCACTTTCACTTAGCCATAGGAGTTTGACAGTGAGGCTACTTATATAGCCCCTGGTGGCGCCTGCGCTCGCCCGAACTCAGGGTGCGTATGTGCCTGGCCGGGAAATAGCCCTTTGTTAATGCGGAGGAATCCTAAAGATTCTGATAAGTCATCGAGTGGTTGACCAGTCTCACGCTATATCATGACAGTCAGTTTTCGGCTTTCTCTTCTGAGGTGCTCGCCTGGCCGAACCGGGGCATAATCGCAGTAGTTCTCCTGGTGCCGCCTTAGCCTATAGAGCGGAATGTAAGGCAGCAAAACACAGGAGCCGGGCAACCCAACATTTGACCAAAGACATGATTCGGAGCTGATGCATATAAGGCCAAACTCGCGACGCCGAACACTCCCTAAGGTATTTGGTCTTTATGAGGGCGGGCAGGACAACACCCTTAGTAATAAGCCCCTAGTGTCCAGGTATGCGCAAAATTCTGACGTGGCCACATGCCAAAACGCCAGCCTCCTCCTTGGTTATACCAAGAAACCAGGGGATGTGTATCAACAAGAGACAGTAAAAAAGGTTTACGCAGGGTCTTAATCTAAAAAGAATCCTTGGAACGGGTCCCTACTGCACGTCTGCGCCTGTGTCTCCGTTGTGCCGTATCCTGGACGGGCATAGCACGGTGTTCATCTGTAAAAAAGAGGAACTTAGTTGAAGAAAGATCGTGCCGAACAAAGGTTATACTAAATAAACAAAGTAAAATCGAAATGGGTAAAGTTGAGCTTTATTGTCTCTTGATTTGTATGCGCGGAGCCCCTAGTACAGGGGTATATGGCTATTAAGCCTTTATCAGATGCCGGACTCGTCTAGCCGTGTCCGTGGTCCTAACGACCTGTTTAGGTGTTTTGGCTGGTGGAGCCGCTTTACTGTGGGGCTGTCAAGGCAGCCGCACGGTCTTCTGCATGGAGGAGCACTCAATGTTTCCCTTTAATGAGATGATGCCTTGTGGACCGGGCATCTTTACCGTAAGAGATGCATAATGCGGTATTGCGTTAAAGCGGGTGAAAGCTTCGCGTCCCAGCAGTGCTTGATAGCTACTTGAGAATGGGGCGATATTGAAAGTTAGCTTTTCGCGATGGAAGTTATTGAGGGAGCCGAACATAACTTCTAGCCGGAGAGAACCCATGCAATGGGCATCCGGGCCTGGCGTTACCCCTTGAAAGGAGGTTTTGCTATGGCGAATTTTTGTTGGGTCTATCCCCATGTTGCGGATTGTCTCCTGGTATAACAGGTTTAGATCACTGCCGCCGTCCATCAAGACATTTTTAAAGTGGAGTCCGTCGATTATTGGATCTAATACCAAGGCAGTCCAGCCTACGTTCCGGATACTTCTAGAGTAATCCTGATGGTCGAAGGTGATCGGTTTTAACAACCAGTGGCGAGACTCCTTTGGGATAGGCCGTATGGCACATGTCTCTATGGGCGCCGCTCGTTTTGTCACGTGAAGTAAGTTTACTGTTTTGACTTCTTGTGGGAAATTCTTTTGTTTCCTGGTGCTCTACTTGTGGGGTTCGTCATCGTCCTCACTTGGTGTGTCGAGCCCCTTGTGTTCGACATTGAGTTTGCGGGATTGCTTGAAAACCCAACAATCTCTGTGGGTATGGTTTGCAGGCTTCCTGGGAGTACTCTGTATTTGACATATCATGTCCAAGATTTTGTTTAGGTTGGATAGCTCATCCCTGTTATCCTGGAGGGGCGGCTTTTTCTGATTCTGCCATGAGCTTTTGAATCCGGCATTGACTGCCGTGCTCTTTGGGCTGCTTCCCTTATTCCGACGCTGGTCCTTGCCGCGTCGGGGTTTTCCGTTTCCATCTCTAACTTTGGATGTACTTGGGTCGCTGGTGCTACATCTTGCCAACCAGCTGTCCTCTCCTGCGCAAAAGCGGGTCATGAGGCTTGTTAATGCGGCCATTGTTCTTGGCTTTTCTTGGCCGAGGTGTCTGGCGAGCCATTCGTCTCGAACGTTATGCTTAAAAGCTGCTAAGGCTTCAGCGTCCGGACAGTCGACTATCTGATTCTTTTTAGTAAGGAATTTGTTCCAGAATTTCCGGGCTGACTCCCGGGCTGTTGAGTTATGTGACTTAGATCATCTGCATCTGGAGGACGGACATAGGTCCCTTGAAAATTTGCCCGGAAAGCATCCTCGAGCTCTTCCCAACTTCCAATGGTGTTTTCGGGAAGGCTTTTGAGCCAATGCCGAGCTGGCCCTTTAAGCTTGAGGGGTATGTATTTTATGGCGTGGAGGTCATCTCCTCTGGCCATGTGTATGTGGAGGATGTAATCCTCAATCCAGACTCCAGGGTCTGTTGTTCCGTCGTACACCTCTATGTTTACGGGCTTGAATCCCGCTGGAAATTCATGGTCCAGAACCTCATCGGTGAAACATAGGGGGTATGCGGCTCCCCTGTATTTGGGTGTGCTGTGATGTTCGGATATTGGTTGTGTTGCATTGCTTACGAGAGGTTGCTTTCTTGGCCCATAGATAGATCTGGCTGGGCCATCTTTTTGATGCGAATCCTTGAGTGGGTCGTGTGCCGGCTTGTGTGCGGCGCCCTTGCCGCTTTATGCTGGCCCTGGGGTCGTCTATCCGACCGTGTGGATTTCTTATTTTTTTGATTGCGGGGGCTCTAAGGCCTCCTCGTCAAATTCAGGCAGTAGCTTTCGGTTCGGATAGCTTTTGGTGTGGCAACTGTCGCCGTATTTGTCTGCGGTGTTGAGTACTTTGCTCCATCTGATTCTGAGTGCATCTTCCACAGTTTTGACCTTCCGCTTCTGCTTTTTCAGGCTACGCGCAGTGGCAACGAGCCTTTTGTGGAGGTTCTTCTGCTCCATGAGCTTGTCCGGCGTAAGGTCGTCTGGAATGTTGTTTTCACCGAGGACGGGTTGTTCGGTTTGTTTATCCAAGTTGTCCTGTTCGGCCGTTTGCTCGAAGGCATGTTCGTCGTCCGCCTGCTCGTCCTGCTCTACGGTTGGGTCTGTATGGCTGCTGTCTCTGTCGAGGCGGGGCTTGGAGCGGCGCTTATGTCGCCGCTTTGATTGCTTTTCAAGAGAACGATCCCTCGTTGCATCCCTGTGTTCCTCGTCGTCACTTCCTTTAGGTGTGTCCACCATGTATACATCATGGGATGGGGTGGCTGTCCAGTGCCCTATAGGCGTTGGTTCATGTTCGTCTCCTACATCGTCGTCCATACCGTCGATGTCTTCGGAGTCGAAGTCGAGCATGTCGTTTAAATTATCGACAGTGGCTACGAAGTGGGTGGTGGGTGGGAATCGAATTTCTTCGTCGTCCACATCCCAATCCTGGCGGTCATAGTCCGGCCAGGACTCTCCTGACAAAGAGAGAGACCTGAGTGAATTCAGAATGTCGCCAAAGGGCGAGTGCTGAAAGATATCTGCGGTGGTGAATTCCATGATCGGCGCCCAATCGGATTCGATCGGTGGGGGCGCGGAGGGCTCGGAGTCCGGAGAAGAGTCCGGCACCTCGGAGTCACGGGCTTCGCAGAGGACAAGGCTGGCGTTCGGCTTGATCGCCGTAGAGACTGCAGCCCCCGAGGCGGTGTCTAACCACCCGTCCTAGATTGGTGTGGTCGGCTCCAAGCTAAAGGTCGGAGCGGACATAGGTGCGGCCTCCAGGGCACTGTTCGGCGGCAGAGCTTGGTCATGCCCATCGTGACAGTGCGGCGCGCTCGGCTGTGGCTCAGATCCGTCGAAGATCAAGTCTCCGTGGTCGTCCACCATGTAGTTTAAACTTCCAAATCTGACCTGATGGCCAGGGGCGTAGCTTTTATCTGCTCCAGATGGCCAAGCAAATTGGCCTGCAGTGCAAAGCCGCCAAATTCAAAGATCTGTCCGGGGAGAAAAGTCTCACCCTGGGCAGCGTCGTTGTTGATGATCGGAGGAGCCATCGGGCCTAAAAGTGACGACACAGAGGAACTCTCAATGAAAGCACCATTGTCAGTGTCAAAACCGGCGGATCTTGGGTAGAGGGTCCCGAACTATGCGTCTATGTGGATGGTAACAGGAGACAAGGGACACGATGTTTTTACCCAGGTTCGGGCCCTCTCGATGGAGGTAAAACCCTACTCCTGCTTGATTAATATTGATGATATGGGTAGTACAAGAGTAGATCTACCACGAGATCAAGGAGGCTAAACCCTAGAAGCTAGCCTATGGTATGATTGTTGTTCGTCCTACGGACTAAAACCCTCCGGTTTATATAGACACCAAAGAGGGCTAGGGTTACACAGAGTCGGTTACAATGGTAGGAGATCTACATATCCATATCGCCAAGCTTGCCTTCCACGCCAAGGAAAGTCCCTTCCGGACACGGGATGAAGTCTTCAATCTTGTATCTTCATAGTCCAGGAGTCCGGCTGAAGGTATAGTCCGGCTACCCGGACACCCGCTAATCCAGGACTCCCTCACCTACTCCTGCTTGATTAATATTGATGATATGGGTAGTACAAGAGTAGATCTACCACGAGATCAAGGAGGCTAAACCCTAGTAGCTGGCCTATGGTATGATTGTTGTTCTGTCCTACGGACTAAAACCCTCCGGTTTATATAGACACCGGAGAGGGCTAGGGTTACACAGAGTCGGTTACAATGGTAGGAGATCTACATATCCGTATCGCCAAGCTTGCCTTCCACGCCAAGGAAAGTCCCTTCCGGACACGGGACGAAGTCTTCAATCTTGTATCTTCATAGTCCAAGAGTCCGGCCGAAGGTATAGTCCGGCTATCAGGACACCCCCTAGTCCAGGACTCCCTCAGTAGCCCCTGAACCAGGCTTCAATGACGACGAGTCCGGCGCCTAGATTGTCTTCGGCATTGCAAGGCGGGTTCCTCCTCCGAATACTTCATAGAAGATTTTGAACACAAGGATAGTGTCCGGCTCTGCAAAAATAAGTTCCACATACCACCGCAGAGAGAATGATGTTTGCACAAATCTAATCCGCTGACGTATTCCACAGCGTGACGTCACGCCACGGCCAAGCCTTTATTCGAATCGTTTTACTGTCTCACCTCAACGTGTTTAGTGAGGCTGTTTCCTTGGCACATCTTGTCGAAGCAGAGATCGTGTCCCCTTATTCCAGGATTCTCATCAATACGGGCGTGGGTAACCCAACCGCGCCATTGATTACGACGCTTGGGAGATAAGCAAGTTTTATTAGGCTGGTCGGGCCGCATAGTTGCGTCCGCCCATATAAGGGGATAAGGGTCCACCCTTTCACCCACGCCTTCTTCCTCCTTTGCCTATCCACCTTCACGTACTCGAGCTCCAGCGCCCAAGTCCGCATTCCCCACCTCAACCTTTCTCCAGCCATGTCCGGAGCGGGAGGCAGATGGATGGTCTCCTCCGTTACGGAGGGACATATCAAGAAGCTGAGGAAAGCCGGATACCTGTCCAATGACATCGCGCACCGGCTCCCCGAAGAGGGGCAGCTCATCCCCACCCCTGGTCCCCATGAGAGGGTGGTGTTCCTCCCCCATTTCCTCCATGGACTGGGCTTCCCTCTCCACCCATTTGTTCGGGGGCTCATGTTCTACTACGGCCTGGATTTCCACGATCTGGCCCCGAACTTTGTCCTCAACATCTTGGCGTTTATCGTCGTGTGCGAGGCCTTCCTCTGCATCCGTCCCCATTTCGGCCTATGGCTCAAGACTTTCAATATCAAGCCAAAGGTGGTGCACGGCAACCAGGCGGAGTGTGGAGGAGCCATGGTGGGTAAGATGCCCAATGTCCTATGGCTCGAGGGCTCCTTCGTGGAGACCCTAAAGGGGTGGCAATCGTGGTTCTACATCACCGAACCACGTGACCCTGAATGGGTTGCAGCCCCCGAGTTCCGATCCGGACCCCCTACGCGGCTCACCTCTTGGAAAGAGACGGGCCTGTCGTGGGGTAAAAAAGGAGAGCTGACTGGACTCCAAACATGCGTCCAAACCCTGGTGGACAAGAAGCTCAAACTCGTCAACGTAGTCCAGGTTATGCCCATCCGCCGGATCCTGCCGTGTCAACAACGGGCCTTCAACCTGTGGGAGTTCGATCCAGCGCAGCACCAAACTCTGAGCAGGCTCTTCGACACGACGTATGAAGATGCCTGGAAGGCGCTTTTCAAGCGCGTCGAGGCTCCCGCATCCGCTATCAAGGATCGCGGATTCAGCACGCAGCATCACGCTAGTGCGGTAAGCTGTTTTTACCTTTTATAGGGTATTAGAGTTTCATAGTTTGACTCTATGTGGGATCTAAGCTCCCTTAACTTTGACAGGATTGGCAGGAGACGTCCAGACAGATCAACTGTCCGGCTCCTTTGCCCGAAGACCCAGCGGATGCTCGCTCGGCGAAGCTGCTGGTTCTGGCACCCTATGTGGTGCCGGAGAAGAAGGCCAAGAAGAAGGCCACGGGGACTCGAAAGAGTGCCCGGCGCCTGGTGGTGTCGGATTCATCGTCCGACGACTCCGAGACGCACTCCTCCCGCGAAGACGAGGAGGAGGAAGAAGAGGCCTCTCCCCCTCCAGTGGAGGGAGGAAAAAGAGGAAGGCCGCCCCAACCGGGGAGGCCGAAGGGTCCAAGAAGGGGAAGACCCTTCCTCCGGACTACTCCACCAACGCCGACGACGGTGAAGAGGAGTGGCCGCACAGGGACAAGCCCCTGGCGAAGTCGTAAGTATTCGGACACCAGAGTGATTCATAGTGTTCCTTTCTTGCACAGCTCCTCCTTATGCCGAATATGACTATGCAGTCCGCCCAAGGCCGGGCTCGACGAGTCGTCGAGCGGCTCCCTGGATTCGTTGGACGTGAATTCACTTCCGACCACTACCTCCTCCCGCCCTACGGACGACGCTGAGGTGGCGTCCCAATAGGTTCCAAGCCAGGAGGAGGTGGTCCTGGAGGCGCCGCAAGGTGACCTCCCGGATTCCAGGCGTAAAGGGGATAGAACCCCCAAAGGCTCCAAGTCCGGCCTTGAGCCGAACACTGCACCGGAACCTTCAACGGTTCCGGACTCCGGCAGGAAACCTCCTTCCAAGAGGAGCAAGCCTGCTGAGCCAGTGGCCCCCGTCCAACCGGAGGCACCGGCCAATCTGCTGGAGGTGCTTAACGACGCCTCCATCGACGAGGAAAACCGTACTGTGGTGAGTACGATGATCCAGAAGGTTCAGTCCGCCAAGAGCGGACTGACTGAAGCCTGTGCCAGCCTTTTAACAGGCTTTGAGGGAAGTAAAGAATATGTAAAAATATTACCACATAGACAGTAGCCCCTGATGCTCTATTTGGCATTCGGAAAGAAAAGCCGAATAGAGGATCTAATAACATTCGCAGGAGTCTAACAAAAGTAAGTCAATATGCGTATGTAGGCCTCGCTGCTGGCGTCCGCCCCACTGACTGCGGAGGTGGACGCGCTAAAGCAGAACCTCGAGTGGTCCGAGCAAGAGCTCGGCCTTGCCAAGAAGCAGCTCGAGGAGAAGGAAGGTAAGAAATACCTTATTGAAATATATAAAAGGTGCAATTGCAAAAAATGACAGGATTAACATGGCTATTGTAGGGGCCACAACTGAGTTGGCGACCCTTAAGCAAGCGCTGTCTGAGGCCGAGAAGAGAGCGGCCACGGAGTGCACCGAGCAGGAGAAGCATGAGGCGCAGGTTGGCGAGGGGCGGCAAGAGCTCCTGGCTCTCATGAAAAAACATGAGAGTTTGGAGCTTGACTCGAAGACGCGAGAGTCCGAGCTTGCGGCGGCCATTGAAAATGCCAAGTTTGCCAAGGCCGAAGCCCAGAAGGCCCTCCAGGAGGTGGAGGTGATGAAAAAGATAGCGGCGGGTAAGGCATTCTTTATGCAGAGCAAACATGTGAAAGTGAGTTACTTGTTACTTACCCGAATCCGGAGCTCTCCAGGAGCATTCGCAGATTCGCCCGGCAGTGCGTCTGATGCCGCCTTCTACTACCGAGCCGAGGAGGGGAGCTCGACGGAGAAGGTGTTCTGGTCTCAGTATGCTGAGGCCGGACACCCGGTGCCTTTGAGCGACCAGCTGAAGCAAATGGTCGAGCTCCACTAGGTGGCCGAACAGGCCATGAAGGGCCTCATAGTCCGGCTGTGGCCTGGAGAGGCCATGCCTGGGAGCTACTTCGGGTTGGTGAGGGGGCTGGTGGATGCCTGTCCAAGGCTTGAAGTAATCAAGCGCTCTTTCTGCATCGAAGGTGCCCGTAGGGCGCTTGCCCGTGCTAAAGGGCACTGGGGCAAGATGGATGCGGAGAAGCTTGTGAAGGACGGGCCACTACCGGGAAAGGAGCATCGCGTCCCGGAAGCTTATTATGAGGGCGTCCTGAAGGGTGCCCTCCTTATAGCGGATGAATGCTCCAAAGATGTAATTTTTGAATAAACTTGCTCGTTTTGTCCTGTGCGCTGAAAACTTGTTCATATGCGCTAAGCAACGCTTTTAGAATTTAAAATATTACCTTCTCTGCGGCCGTTTATCAAATTTGAGAGATGGCGAGTCGTTGGCTTCTGCCCCCATGCCACGAGTGCTGGGGTGTTCGGGATAAACTTGAGCACTCTTTTTCCCATTCTTGGGTCCTTCGAGGGAGGTGCTCAACACAACGAACAAGGCAATTGGACTATAATGCTTGAACACTCTCACTTAGCCATAGAATTCTATAATTTTAAATTTCGGCGAAGCCCCTAGTGTTCAGAAGACCGAGTTCGGGGCGCTATCCACGCCTAGGCCGGACAAAGCTGACTCCTCGCTCTAAGCGGCATAAGTCTTTAGGGACTCGAAAACCTCTCGAACAGCGACCAGCTCTCGCCTCATCATGATAGTCAGTTTTAGCTTTCTCTACTGAGGTGCTTAGCCCAGCTCAACCGGGGCACAATCGCAGTAGTTCTCCTAGTGCTACCTTAGCCGATATAGCGGAACATAAGGTACCAAAACATAGGAGCCGGGCAAACCCAACTATTGACCCAAGACATGATTCAGAGCCGATGCATATAATGCTATAAGTTCGGGGTGCCGCACTTGTGAAAGTGTTCGGACTTCTCACACCATACTGTGGGGTACTTAAGCCCCTGGCGTATTGGCCGTACCGAAGTGTACGGGTGCAACATGTCATTAATGAACATATATTCGTAAAAGAGATTAATGCGATAATAGACAAAAGCTATGCATTGTTTATTTGAAAAAGCTGCGATCAAAGCAGAACGATACAAATACTGCGATAAAAGAAAGGTGGGACTATTTAACATGTCCTTTCCAGGGGCAGGCTGTGGAATGGTATGCGAAACAGGTATACTGCTCGTTATAGAGACCACCTTGGAGTTCCATAATGCGGCGTAGCTTTCTGCTTCCCTGGTTCTTGCATCGTTTGGGCGGCAATTGTACTGCCGGGTAGGCCTTCCCAAGAATGGAGTCCTGAAAGTAAGAGAAAATTAAGAAATCGGCAGCCCCTAGTTTGGTTTAAGGCGTGTTTTCGGGCGTGTCATGATGGTGCCCCTCCCCCTGTGCCCATGGTATTTCCAGAGCGTAGTTATGTACGTGCAGCACTAGTTTTGCAATTTCGCGAGGGCTGGGGTTGGGGCCGCATTGCTATGCTTGCTCGGAACATGCCAGGCGGTCTTGTTGTGGGTTACTCCGGGTAAGCTTGAAGGTGTCCGGATGTTTACTAGCCGGACTGGAGAATTGCCTTGAAAGGCTGCTTTGCACTTCTGCTGTGAGAGCCGCCGTATGCTCCTCCATTCGGAGAGAGTGTTCGGTGTTTCCATTGACTGTAATGACTCCTCGAGGGCCTGGCATCTTGAGCTTGAGGTATGCATAGTGTGGCATCGCATTGAACTTTGCGAATGCGGTTCGTCCGAGCAGTGCGTGATAGCCGCTGCGGAACGGGACTATGTCGAAGATTAACTCCTCGCTCCGGAAATTATCCGGGGATCCAAAGAACATTTCAAGTGTAACTGAGCCTGTACAGTTGGCCTCTACACCTGATATGACGCCTTTAAAGGTCGTTTTAGTGGGCTTAATCCTTGAGGGATCTATGCCCATTTTCCGCACTGTATCCTGATAAAGCAGGTTCAAGCTGCTGCCGCCATCCATAAGGACTCTAGTGAGGTGAAATCCGTCAATGATTGGGTCTAGAACCAATGCAGCGAATCCGCCATGACAGATGCTAGTGGGGTGGTTCCTTCGATCAAAGGTGATCGGGCAGGAGGACCATGGGTTGAACTTTGGGGCGACTGGCTCCATCACGTATACGTCCCTTAGCGCATGCTTCCGCTCCCTCTTGGGGATGTGGGTTGCGTATATCATGTTCACCATCCGCACTTGTGGGGGGAAGCCCTTCTGTCCACTATTGTTCGGCGGCCGGGGCTCCTCCTCGTCGTTGCTATGTAGTCCCTTGTCTCTGTTTTCGGCATTTAACTTGCCAGCCTGCTTGAACACCCAACAATCCCTGTTGGTGTGATTGGCTGGCTTTTCGGGGGTGACATGTATCAGGCACGAGCGGTCGAGTATTCGATCCAGACTGGACAGGCCCGGAGTGTTTCTTTTGAATGGCTTTTGGACAGGCCCGGACAGTATCCTCTGAATCCGACATTAACTGCCGTATCCTCAGTATTGTCGCCGTTAATGCGGTGCTTTTGCTTGTTGCGACGCGACCTGCCACTGTTGTCCTTGGTATCCGAATTACCAGGGCTCTTGGTCATGTTATTGCTACGAGCCAGCCAGCTGTCTTCTCCCGCACAAAAGCGGGTCATGAGTGTCGTTAGGGCTGCCATAGATTTCAGTTTTTCCTGTCCTAGGTGCCGGGAAAGCCACTCGTCACAGATGTTATGCTTGAAGGCTACTAGGGCCTCTGCGTCCGGACAGTCGACGATTTGATTTTTCTTGGTTAGGAACCGTGTCAAGAATTGTCTGGCCGATTCCTCTGGCTGCTGAATTATGTGGCTTCGGTCATCGGCATCTGGTGGTCGCATATAGGTGCCCTGGAAATTGTCGAGGAATGCGGCTTCCAGATCCTCCCAACAACTAATTGATTCTGCTGGCAAGCTGTTAAGCCAATGTGGAGCTGGTCCTTTAAGTTTGAGTGGGAGGTATTTGATGGCGTGTAGATCATCGCCGCGGGGCATGTGGATATGAAGGAGATAATCCTCGATCCGTACCGCAGGATCTGTTGTGCCATCGTATGACTCGATGTTTATGGGTTTGAAACCCTCGGGGATTTGATGATCCATTACTTCATCTGTGAAGCATAGTGGGTGTGCGGCGCCTCTGTACTGGGCTATATCCCGACGTAGCTCAAATGAGCTTTGTCTATTGTGTTCGGCCCAGCCGGATTTACTGTATCCGGCGTGACGATTATCGTCTCGTGCCATGGGGCGCCCACGTGATCCGTAGATCGATCTTGTTTGCTTTGCCTTGTCCTCCAATATATCTCGCAGGTCTGGCGCATTTCCCCATGCCTTGGTATTTTTTGAGTGGCGCCGGGGTGCGGCTTGAGTGGAGGGCCGAAAGGCCTCTCTGTCGTGGCCACAAGGTGGCCGGTCGGCCGCATCATGCGCTGGTGATGTGGGTGCTTCCTCCTCTGATCGGGGTAGCAACCTGCGTTTTGGGTAGCTCTTGGAGGGGCGTTCGAGTTCATACTCTTAGGCCGCAAGGACTTCAGTCCATCTGTCGGCTAGCAAATCTTGATTAGCTCTAAGCTGCTGATGTTTTTTCTTGAGGCTAATTGCCGTGGCCATAAGCATGCGCTTGAAGCGCTCCTGTTCGACGGGATCCTCAAGCACGACAAATTCGTCGTCGTCAAGGCTTGCCTCGTCTTCGGAGGGAGGCATGTAATTATCGTCCTCGACCTCTCTGTCTGCCGCTCTCTCATGAGGGCTGGCTTCTCCATCCTCCTGTGCTGAATCTTGCTAGAGGTGGTTTTCTTTGGCACTGTCCGGAGTGTTATTATCTCCTGTGCCGGAATCACCATTTTTGCTTTGGCGGGATTTAGAGCGGCGCCGCTGACGCCGGCGCTTAGGCTGTTTCTTGGAGGGGTCATCCTGCGCTGTTCCATCGCCATCGCCTTCTTTTGGGGTGTCCACCATGTATATGTCATATGACGAGGTGGCTTTCCAGTGCCCTGTAGGCGCTAGTTCCTGGTCGTCTCCTGCATCGGCGTCCATACCGTCGATGTCTTCGGAGTCGAAATCTAGCATGTCGGTTAAATCATCGACAGTGGCTACGAAGTGGGTGGTGGGTGGGCGTCGAATTTCTTCATCGTCTGCATCCCAACCTTGCTGACCATAGTCCGGCCAGGACTCTCCTGATAAAGAGAGAGACTTTAGTGAATTTAGAATATCACCGAAGGGCGAGTGCTGAAAGATGTCCGCGGCAGTGAACTCCATGATCGGCGCCCAATCGGATTCGATTGGTAGGGGCGCGGAGGGCTCGGAGTCCAGAGAGGAGTCCGACTCCTTGGAGTCACGGGCTTCGCACTGGATAGGGCTGGTGTTCAGCTCGATCGCCATAGAGATCGCAGCCCCCGAGGCGGTGTCCAACCACCCATCCTCGATCGGCGCAGTTGGCTCCGAACTAAGGGTCGGAGCTGATGCGGGTGCGACCTCCAGGGCACTGTTCGGCGACAGAGCTAGATCATGCCTATCGTGACAATGTGGCTTGCTCGGTTGTGGCTCGAACCCGTCGAAGATCAAGTCTCCACGGATGTCAGCCGTGTAGTTCAGAATTCCAAATCTGACCTGATGGACAGGGGCATAGCTTTCGATCTGCTCCAGATGGACAAGCGAATTGGCCCGCAGTGCGAAGTCGCCGAATACGAAGATTTGTCCGGGGAGAAAAGTCTCACCCTGGACCATGTCGTTGTTGATGATCAGAGGAAACATCGAGCCTAAAAAGTGACGACACAGAGGAACTCTCAATGAAAGCACCAATGTCGGTGTCAAAACCGGCGGATCTCGGGTAGGGGGTCCCGAACTGTGCGTCTAAGCGGATGGTAACAGGAGACAAGGGACACGATGTTTTTACCTAGGTTCGGGCCCTCTCGATGGAGGTAAAACCCTACTCCTGCTTGATTAATATTGATGATATGGGTAGTACAAGAGTAGATCTACCACGAGATCAAGGAGGCTAAACCCTAGAAGCTAGCCTATGGTATGATTGTTGTTCTATCCTACGGACTAAAACCCTCCAATTTATATAGACACCGGGGAGGGCTAGGGTTACACAGAGTCGGTTACAATGCTAGGAGATCTACATATCTGTATCGCCAAGCTTGCCTTCCACACCAAGGAAAGTCCCTTCCGGACACGGGACAAAGTCTTCAATCTTGTATCTTCATAGTCCAAGAGTCCGGCTGAAGGTATAGTCCAGCTATCCGGACACCCCCTAATCCAGGACTCCCTCAACGACCAACAAGGTGATCATGCAAGCCGATTTACGCCGATTGGGACGATGGTGTTGGCTTACCGAAGAGACCATGTGACGCAGTCGAAGTCAATTACATGCACATGTAAAATAGTGCAGGCTAAAGATCCTCGCATAATTAATTTATGCAAGATAATTTATTTAAAGATATGTGGCCTGGCGCCGAACTCAATGTAGATGCAGGGCGTCGGCGTGTTGCGGTAAAGGCATGGCAAAGCCCGAATTCAAAGGTCGGTCCGAGTTCCGGATGCGGCATTCGCCGAACTATGTACGGAAACTGACCGAACCACCACGCGACCGTCGTTAATGCGGCCGCTGTTTGATAGAGCTGTGTACAGATGATGGAACAAACCAGAGTAATAATTCCTTGGGAAAGATAAACCCAAACAAGCAAAAATTGCTAGGATTAATAGCACCTGGTTTATTGGTTGTAGCAGTCCGAAGAAAGGTGACTCCCAAAATTGGGACTCGATCCGCACATCCATTGCCTGATGGGCGGTGAAGCGATGGCATGGCGTTGCTGGTAAAGATTGGCTCGCCGAGGCAAAGCCTCCGGTCCAGCTAACGTGACGAAGCTGGTCGGCTGACGACACCGACGTCTCCAGAGTAGGTTGATGAAGGGATGGCGAAGCCCCCGGTCCAGACAAGGTGACGGAGTAGGTCAGTAAGGACGTTGCAGCTACAATGTCAGCTGAGCTGTTGAAGTAGTTCGGCGTGATGAACATCGGCTTGAAGAAGCAACGGTGTAGCCATGCCGATGCAGGTCATAACTCGTGACGCGGTCAATGTCGTCTTGACGAAGTGACCGTGCGGCGATGCCGATGTGCCTGCTCTGTGTGATCCATGGGGCGGCGAGGTTGGTGATGATTTATCCTTCGCAATGCCGAACTCATGTTTGGCTTGCCGAGCCATTGATCTGAAGAAGTTGAGCTCGGCTCAACAAAGCGACGACGTGTCTAGCGCGGGTCGGCAGCCGTGGAGCAACGTTGTCGGACTGGTTTGACACCGGCACGATGGTGAAGATCATATTGGAAAAGACTTTAAAATTAGTGGGATCGTGTTTGGGAACAAACACAATAACCCATACAAAACTTCCTTCAAAAAGCATGTCCAAAATCCCGTTCATAAAAAACACGAACTCGGGTCAGATTCATTCTCGCGCAAAAAAACAGATCTTATAAGTGCTGCACTAATTGGAAGGTTCCCGGAGTTTGGACGGTCGGATCGAGCTGAAATTTTGAGGGGTGATAGATACAGGAATTACGCAGCCGATCAACGGTTGGATTTTCCAAAGGACATCCGAGCTATGTCCTGGACACGACGCTCCAAACTCGTCCAGATTCCCGTCCAGATTCGACGGGGCTCTCGTATACCGGAGACCGGCGGAGATTGCTCCATCGGAACGCGACAAAATTTTGCAGTTTTGTTGTAGAATAAATTCCGCACATCTCCACCGAAGGAATCATCAAAGAGATGCTCAAGGAGGTGGTGGTGGTGGATACAGATTCACTGTTCAAAAAAACAGCACGGTCGCCCGAGGGCAATGTTGACGTTGGGCCCCCGAGCTCCATGGATGATTCCTCCATGATCTTGATAGAGATCAGAGTTGATGTTGATGAAGGCCCTCATCCGAACATGATAATTGGAGGTAGGGCACAGTCCTCGGTCAAGCCAAGGTGACCAGTCGAGGCGGCGATGAAGACGCCGACGTGGCAGTTGATCTGCAGGCGAGCCATTGATCCTTTTGCTGATCACACTGCGAAACTCTCAATGAAAGCACTAATGTCGGTGTCAAAACCGGTGGATCTCGGGTAGGGGTCCCGAACTGTGCATCTAAGGTCGATGGTAACAGGAGACAGGGGACACGATGTTTACCCAGGTTTGGTCCCTCTCTATGGAGGTAATACCCTACTTCCTGCTTGATTGATCTTGATAAATATGAGTATTACAAGAGTTGATCTACCATGAGATCGTAATGGCTAAAACCTTAGAAGTCTAGCCTGTATGATTGTGATTTTCTATCAACTAGCCTGGCCTCAGCTTATATAATGTACCAGAGGCCTAGGATAACAAGAGTCAAAGTCGAATACGCCGGTAGAGAGGAGTCCTTGTCTTGATCACCAAGTCTTGTGGAATCTTCCTCGTGTATACATCGGTTGTCTGAACTGGCCCATGAGCAAACGGCCATGGGGGTCCTCAGCCCAATCCAACTGATCGGGAGACGACATGGTGAGTACCCCCTAGTCCAGGACACCATCAGCGACCAACCAAGAAACGAATAATCTCATAAGCGAGCATTAAGCATAATTAACACCGAATAATGCACCACAACTAGGATGTAATTTCATTGCATAACTATTGACTTTCGTTCTTGCATAGGGAGTCACAAACCTTAACACCAATATTCTTACTAGATCATAATTACTCATCAACATGACTCACATATCACATCATCATATCTCAAAACTATTACAAGGAATCAAGTTTATTTTGTCCAATGATCTTCATGAAAGTTTTTATTATATCCTTCTTGGATATCTATCATGTTGGGACTAATTTTCATGTGTTGCTTTTGATAAGCTCAGACAAATATAAGTGAAGATCATGAGCATAAAAAGTTTTCTTTCTCTCAAAATAATTTAAGTGAATCAAGAGAGAATTTCTTCAAAAATACTAAAGCACCCCGTGCGCAAAAAGAACTTCATTGACGGGATGTGAGTGCCGCTTACCTAGCCTCTCTCACAACTATTTGAGGACTATATTTTATTTAAAAACATTCAGAAATAAGTATTAAAACAGCAAGCAAAACAAAATAAAGTGACATTCCAAGGATAGCATACATCATGTGAAGAAGCAAAAACTTAGGCTTAACCGATACTAACCGATAATTATTGAAGAAGAAAGGTGGGATGCCTACCGGGGCATCCCCAGGCTTAGATGCTTGAGACTTGTTGAAATATTAACTTTTGGTGCCTTGGGCATCCCCAAGCTTGAGCTTTTGTGTCTCCTTAATTCCTCTCATATCACGGTTTTCGTAAATCTCAAAAACTTCATCCACACAAAAATCAACAAGAACTCGTGAGATAAGTTAGTATAAATCACTTCAAAAACCTTATCATTATCTATTGTAGCAAATAACAAAAATTATTATTCAACATCGAATACTAAATGCCTCTGCATATTTAATAGTCCTATCCTCAAATAGTGTTGGGTAATGCAGTAATTTCAAAATTTTCCTATGCACACCCAAGATCATGGTGATGCATAGCAATGAGAGGGGAGAGTGTTGTCCATGTACCCTCGTAGACCGAAAGCGGAAGCGTTATGACAACGCGGTTGATGTAGTCATATGTCTTCATGGTCAACCGATCCTAGTACCGAACGTACGGCACCTCCGTGATCTGCACACATTCAGCTCGGTGACGTCCCACGAACTCATGATCCAGCAGAGTGTCGAGGGAGAGCTTCGTCAGCACGACGGCATGATGACGGTGGTGATGAATCTACCGGCGTAGGGCTTCACCTAAGCACTACGACGATATGACCGAGGTGGATTATGGTGGAGGGGGGCACCACACACGGCTAAGAGATCAATGGTCAACTTGTGTGTCTATGGGGTGCCCCCTGGCCACGTATATAAAGGATGGAGGGAGGAGGAGGCCGGCTGTCAGTGTCAAAACCGGCGGATCTCGGGTAAGGGGTCCCGAACTGTGCGTCTAGGCGGATGGTAATAGGAGACGGGGGACATGATGTTTTTACCTAGGTTCGGGCCCTCTCGATGGAGGTAAAACCCTACTCCTGCTTGATTGATCTTGATGATATGTGTATTACAAGAGTTGATCTACCACGAGATCAAAGAGGCTAAACCCTAGAAGCTAGCCTATGGTATGATTGTTGTCCTTGGTCCTATGGACTAAACCCTCCGGTTTATATAGACACCGGAAGGGGCTAGGGTTACACAGAGTCTGTTACAAGGAAGGAGATCTACATATCCATATTGCCAAGCTTGCCTTCCACGCCAAGGAGAGTCCCATCCGGACACGGGACAAATTCTTCAATCTTGTATCTTCATAGTCCAATAGTCCGGCCAAAGAATATAGTCCGTCTTTCCGGATACCCCCTAATCCAGGACTCCCTCAGTAGCCCCCGAACCAGGCTTCAATGGCGATGAGTCCGGCGCGCAGATTGTCTTCGGCATTGCAAGGCAGGTTCTTCTTCAAACTCTGAGTACCTGTTAAATAGTGTCCGGCTTCTCATAAATGTTGTGCATCTTGGCTTCTGTGTCCAATTATGGCCATCTTTCACGTGTCAAGCGAATGTGAGGTGCCAGGGCGTTTTTATATTTACCACCCTAGCTATGTGAATGAACTGTCTATTTAAAGAGACGAGGATTCTCATATCCAAACCACACCATCCTCCCTCAGCGAGCATTCATCGCAGCTCCCGCAAAAAATCCATTCCAGCATGGCCGGCCAGTGCAGCTCCTCCTCTCGCTCCCGCAGCCCCAAGCCGGAGATTGGGAGAGGTGTTTCGTCCCGCACAGCCAATTAGTGAAGCTACAGACCCAGGGATTTCTCCCCCAGCGTATATGGTCCCGGTTCGAGCCGGGCTCGCCACCTATAATGGCGGGGAGCAAGCGGAGAGCTTTCCCAACCCCTCTAAGGGAGAGAGGGTACGCCTTGTCCCTTATTTGTTAAGGGGACTCGGATTTCCAATCCATCCGTTTCTCTGAGGGCTCCTAGAGTTCTACGGCCTCCAGTTGCACAACCTCACCCCTGCCTCCATATTGCATATCGCTGGCTACGTAGCCCTTTGCGAACTGTTTTTGGGCTGCGAAGCTCATTTCGCGCTGTGGAAGAAGTTGTTCTGCCTTGTGCCCCGTACATAGAGGGGATCAATATATCAAGTGGGCGGAGCCGAAGTATGGCGCATCGCCGGGACCGGATACCTATCCGGTACCCCAAAGAAGACGTCCGAAGACTGGCCTTCAGAGTGGTTTTATATGGAGGACGTCCCCCTTCCGGATCCTATTCAGATCGGCCTTCCCGAGTTTGATAATGCTCCTTTGAAGAAGCGCCTGAGCTGGCGACCACGGAGCCCTCAGGAGGAAGACGATAGAGACGTTCTTTACCTGATGGGCCGGATAAAGATATTGGCTCAATCAGGACTGACCATAACTGAGGTTATGTCAATATGCATTATGCAGGGGGTGCAGTCGCTCCAATATCGAGGCCACCCTATGTGGGATTTCAACGGGGAAGATGATGCCACCCGCTGCGGCCGTAAGGGGCCGGACTCTATTGCTGCCCTAGCAAAAATCATGTCCGGTTTGTACAAGGGAGAGGAAGAGGAGTTCCTCCGCATCAAGCCGCGGGATGGATTCTCCATGTACAACCCTCCAAGCTGGGTAAGCTGCCAATTTTTACATCCACCCCTTCCGCATTTTTGCCGCAAATATTTTATCTCGTCATTTCATCGCAGGAACTGCGTAAGGCTGTAAGGGAGATCCACAGCCCACCTCCAAAACCCGAGGATCCTGAACGGTCCCTCGACCCTGGCCCTAAAGAGGATCCAGACATATTCGTGGAGCTGATTGACAGGGTATTCTACCAATTGAGCTGCGATGACGCCATGGCGGCCATTATAGCCGACTACCCCGGGCTACTCCCAGCTTCGCAGGTAAATGAGACCGAAGTCCCAACCTTTCAAAAGGATTTACTTTTATGCACTTCACCTACCGTATACAAACGTTGTTTTATAGGGAAGGCCCTCGGGACGCCAACAAGGGGCTCCGAGGCCGGACAGGCTAAAAAGGAAAGCGTTCCGGAGAGAGACGCCGGCGCAGAGGTTGATGCAACACCTCACTCTGTGGTTGTCGTCTTAAAAACATAATAACACCCGTGTTTCCTAGAAGGAAGAACACTCGACGGACTATATCCGGAGAGGTTGCTGATCACGCTTCTACCAGTCGGGCTCCAGGGCCGGACACAAAAGTGGAAGCTAACACGAGGCAAACGACGGATGCTCCTTTTACAGAGGATGCGGATAAGATATCCGCTACGAATTCCGAAGTGGAGAGCGCCATGAAACATAGGCGTCGCCGAGCCATACTCCGTGACGCTTGTTTCTCCCAAGAGGCGTTTGATGCCTTCAACTCAGGAGATGCATATATCCGTGCAGCTCAAAATGGTCTAGCTAGAGCCAAGGACCAGTATGTAAAGGATATACGGGTAAGAAAATTTGATGATTATATATAGCAGTAGCTCCTGGGACTTGAAACAATTAGAATAACTGATTTAAGGATCATTTATTGTGCAGGTTCTTATAGAGAAGAATACCCAATTGTCTCATGAGCTTGAAGAGTGCAAGGCCCATCTATGGGCCGCAGTTGCCGCATTGAAGGAGTCCGAGAAGGCCTCCTCTGGTAACACTTGTTTCAAAGAATGATAGATACCATATAGAGTGCGGTATCCCTGCAAATCTAACAATAAATATTGCAGATGACGCCGGAGTGAATCCGGATGAGCAACATGTCGGACGCCAGCTAAAGGCTGGCGAGCACGTGCTTACAAAAGTTAGGCAGGAGAAAAACGATCTCCAGGATGCCAATACCCAGCTGAGTGTGGAACTAAAGGATGTTCGTGCCCAGCTATCGGACTCCGTGAAGGAGAATAAGCGGCTTCGACGCGGCATTTTCAGTAAGTGCTTGAGCGAACTTGTTAAAAAGAGTTCGGCGAAGAAGCCAGCTAACAGAGTTATGTCTGTAGGTATGCTGACGGGTCGTCCCGCGGATGAGATGCCCGGGTCTGCGGGTGATCTTCTACCAGAGCTCTCACAACTGCACGAACAAGTTTGGCAGGTGATGCAAGGCATTGCCCAGGCCTTATGGCCATCCATCTCCCTGCCCGAAGGCCTTGGAGAGCTTGCGGAGAAGCTCAAGGGAGCGCGGCGGCGCTTCCAATTATGGAAGATATCGGCCTGCCTTCAAGGTGCCAGGGAAGCCTGGGCCATGGTGAAGACGCGGTATACCAAGGCTGACCCAAACCACATGGCCGAGGTTAGACCTGTGGGGCCTGATGGGAAAGAGATCCCCGTTAGCTTAGTGTATGGGCAAGTAGAATTAGCCACAAAGTATTCTCAACAGGATTGTAGGCTAGACAGCCTGTTGGATGGTATAGAAGAGGAATTTAGTCAGTCTAAGTGACTATGTAATGAAAGTGACATGTATAATGCCTTCTAGACGGATTGTAAATCATTTGTCATGGCGGACCTTTTCGCTTTAACCTTGGGACCCGATAGTCCGGAGTGTATCCGAATACCCACTGAGTTATATAAGAACCGGGGCATGCGTGGAAACCAGGCGTAGGGGTCATTAGTGCTTGAACAGACAAGTACCCAACTAGTTATGTTATATTACATGGGTAGTAAGAAACATCTTCCAGGGAGAATAGTTCCGTTAAGGGTTCCTTTCCCTGGGTACGCATGCCCTAAAGTGCATGTCCGGACTGCAAAAAGAGATGCAGGGAAAAAACATCTGCGTGCACATATGGAAAATAAATAAAAATCATCTTTTGTTCACCGACCGAATATTCCCTTAAGAACACTAGCTTTCGGCTTCACCCAGTCTGAGGTACACATCCGGCTGACCCGGCAGTAACAACCGCAGAGGTGCTCCCCTTATGCCCTAACCGAATTAACGGGAACGTAGGGAATAAATACAAGAGCCAGGCAACCCAGCTTGGCAAAAACTTAAGTCATATCGATGCATATAATGGCAAAGAAAAGGTACATGCGGAAGAATAACACATGTGCGGGGCATGAAGCCTAGATAAATAATTAAGCTTCTGTGTAAGAAGCCCCCAGGTATAATGAGCGCGGTTAGCGCGTCAATAGTGTGCAAGAAAGGCACAAGTTGGCCTTTGAAGGCCTAGAGAAAGAAAATAAGAGAAAGAGAGAAAGAAAAAACAAATAATGTATATGCAAAAAATGGACAGAGGAAGGAGACGAACATAGAGTCCGGCACTAGGTGTAGAATCTTCGGAGCCTGGCTGTGTTCCATGGGTTCATCTCAAGTCGGTTATCCGATGCATCCTGCAGACGGTACGCTCCACCGGTCAGAACTTGGTCAATAATGAAGGGACCTTCCCATTTGGGCTCGAGCTTGGTCTTTTTCTTCTCCGGCGGGCGTAGAACTAGCTCGCCAATGTTATAATTTTGGCCCGTACTTCTTTGCTTTGGTATCTTCGAGCCTGTTGCTAATAGAATGCGGAACGGGCTTTTGCCACGTAGCGCTCCTCCTCCAAGGTGTCCAGACTGTCCTGCCGATCGAGCTCGGCCTCTCTTTCTTTGTACATGCGCACTCGAGGTGAGTCATGAATTATGTCGCAGGGCAGAACCGCCTCTGCGCCGTACACCATAAAGAAGGGTGTGTATCCGGTAGTACGATTCGGCGTGGTCCGCAGCCCCCAGAGTACGGAGTCGAGCTCCTCTACCCAGTGCGTGTTAGATTCCTTTAAGGACCGCACTAATCTGGGTTTGATGCCGCTCATGATAAGACCATTTGCTCGCTCAACTTGACCGTTAGTTTGGGGGTGATAGACAAAAGAATAATCGAGCTTGATGCCCATGTTTCTGCACTAGAGTTTTACCTCATCGGCCGTGAAGTTCGTGTCATTGTCAGTGATGATTCTGTGGGGGATGCCATAACGGTGTACAACCCCGGATATGAAGTCTATCACCGGTCCGGATTCGGCCATTTTAACAGGTTTGGCTTCTATCCATTTGGTGAATTTATCCACCATGACCAGTAAGTATTTTTTCTTATGGGTTCCCCCTTTAAGGGGTCCAACCATGTCAAGCCCCCTGACTGCGAAGGGCCAGGTAATGGGGATTGTTTGGAGGGCGGTAGGTGGCATATCTTTTTGGTTTGCAAAGAGCTGGCAACCGACGCAGCGTTGGACCAAGTCCTGTGCATTTGCCCGGGCCGTCGGCCAATAAAAACCTGTACGGAAGGCCTTGCTTACAAGGGCCCGGGCTGCGGCGTGGTGGCCGCCGAGTCCGGCGTGAATTTCTGCCAAAAGCTTCCGCCCTTCCTCTTCGGAGATGCACCTTTGTAGGACTTCGGTAGTGCTTTTCTTATACAGCTCTCCCTCATGGACCCTGTAGGCTTTAGACCGCCGCACTATGCAGCGTGCCTCATTTTGGTCCTTGGGAAGTTCCTGCCTAGTTAGGTAGGCCAGGACTGGTTCTGTCCACGGGGCAATAATGGCCATTATTACGTGGGCTGAAGGTGTTATTTCTGTGGCAGAGCCTCCAATTATGTTAGAGTGTTCGGTATCGGGCATTGTGGCTGGGTCCGGACTATTGTTGCCGGTGTCCCCTTCCCATACCACGGATGGCTTAAACAACCTCTCCAAGAAGATGTTGGGTGGGACCGCATCGCGTTTTGCACCGATGCGGGTGAGGATATCCGCCGCCTGATTGTTTTCCCGAGCCACATGATGGATTCAAGCCCCTCGAACCGAGCTGACATCTTGAGGACGGCGTTGCGATAGGCCGCCATTTTCGGATCCTTGGCATCGAAGTCTCCATTTATTTGGGATATTGCGAGGTTCGAATCCCCACGCACCTCTAGGCGTCCAATGCCCATGGAAACTGCCATCCGAAGACCATGTAACAGGGCCTCGTATTCGGCTGCGTTGTTGGAGTTTGTATACATTATCTGGAGTACTTATTGAACTATATCTCCGGTTGGGGACGTCAGGACGATGCCAGCCCCTAGACCAGCCAGCATTTTGGAGCCGTTGAAGTGCATGATCCAATTGGAGTATGCGCCGTACTCTTTAGGGAGTTCGACCTCCGTCCATTCGGCGACAAAGTCGACCAATACTTGCGACTTAATGGCTCGCCGGGGTTTGTATGTTATGTCGAACGGGAGGAGCTCAATGGCCCATTTGGCAATCCGGCCCGTGGCGCCGCGGTTGTTTATAATATCATTAAGTGGCACTTCTGAGGCTACTGTAATTGAACACTCTTGAAAGTAGTGTCGCAGCTTCTGGGATGCCATGAATACCGCATAGGCTATCTTTTGATAATGTGGGTACCGTGATTTGCATGGAGTGAGGATAGTGCATACATAATATACCGGCTTTTGAAGGGGGAATTTATGTCCATCCGTTTCTCGTTCGACGACGAGCACTGCGCTTACAACCTCATGAGTTGCCGCAATGTACAATAGCATTGGTTCGCCGATGTTTGGCGTGGCCAGGATTGGGTTGGTTGCCAGTATGGCTTTTATTTCTTCCAATCCGGTTGTGGCAGCATCCGTCCACTCGAAGTGTTCAGTGCACCGAAGAAGGCGATAAAGGGGTAATGCCTTTTCTCCTAAGCGGGAGATAAAGCGGCTTAGAGCCGCCACACATCCGGTTAATTTATGGATTTGTTTGAGGTCCGTTGGGATGGCCAACTGTGACAGAGCTCGAATTTTGGCCGGATTTGCTTCAATTCCTCTACTGGAGACAATGAAGCCCAGGTGCTTTCCGGCTGGTACACCGAAAACGCATTTTTCCGGATTGATCTTGATGTTGTATGTTCGGTGGTTGTCGAATGTGAGCCTCAAGTCGTCTATTAGAGAGTCAACGTGTTTGGTTTTGACAACCACATCATCTACGTATGCCTCCACTATTTTGTCGATCTATTTCTCCAGACAGGTCTGAATCATGCGCTGATATGTCGCGCCAGCGTTTTTGAGCCCGAAAGGCATTGTGTTGAAATAGAAGGGGCCGTATGGTGTGATAAATGCTGTTGCGGCTTGGTTGGACTCCGCCATCTTGATTTGGTGGTAGCCGGAGTATGCGTCGAGGAAACACAATTGTCGGTGTCAAAACCGGCGGATCTCGGGTAGGGGGTCCCAAACTATGCGTCTAGGCGGATGGTAACAAGAGACAAGGGACACAATGTTTTACCCAGGTTCGGGCCCTCTTGATGGAGGTAAAACCCTACGTCATGCTTGATTAATATTGATGATATGGGTAGTACAAGAGTAGATCTACCACGAGATCAAGGAGGCTAAACCCTAGAAGCTAGCCTATGGTATGATTGTTGTATGTTGTCCTACGGACTAAAACCCTCCGGTTTATATAGACACCGGAGAGGGTTAGGGTTACACAAAGTCGGTTACAATGGTAGGAGATCTAAATATCCGCATCGCCAAGCTTGCCTTCCACGCCAAGGAAAGTCCCATCCGGACACGGGACGAAGTCTTCAATCTTGTATCTTCATAGTCCAGGAGTCCGACTGAAGGTATAGTCCGGCCACCCGGACACCCCCTAATCTAGGACTCCCTCAGTAGCCCCTGAACCAGGCTTCAATGACGACAAGTCCGGCGCACAGATTGTCTTTGGCATTGCAAGGCGGGTTCCTCCTCCAAGTACTTCATAAAAGATTTTAAACACTAAGGATAGTGTCCGGCTCTGCAAAATAAGTTTCCACATATTGCCATAGAGAGAATAATATTTACACAAATCTAATCTGCTGACGTATTCCGTAGCGTCACATCACACTACGGCCAAGCCTTTATTCGAATCATTTTTACTTCCCCACCTCAGCGCATTTTGCGAGGCGGTTTCCTTGGCACGTCTTGTCAAAGCAGAGATCGTGTCCCCTTTATTTACGGGATCCTCATCAATATGGATGTGGGTAACCCAATCGTGCCCGTTGGCATGTTTTCTGGATTAAAGACTAGTCCCAAACGGTTACGGGGAGGGGCCTTGGTATTCAACCTCTTACAAAGAGACCAAGGCCTTACTCCTTTCTTTCAATCTCAAACGAGTTCGCCCGTCGCCTCGAGTTCCAACACCCTAGGCTCCAGATTTCAGGCGCTTCGGACCTTCGACAATGTCCGGTTCTGACCTTCAAGGCCGATGGATGCCCTCCTCCGTCATGGAGGAGGACGTGCTAAAGTTGAGAGAGGCCAAGTTCTTGACCGGCGAAATTTCGCATAGGCTGCCTGCTCAAGGGCAGGCTATTCCCAGTCCCAAGCCCGGTGAGAGCGTGGTGTTCATGTCTCACTTCCTTCGGGGGTTAGGCTTCCCGATGGATCCCTTCGTGAGGGGGCGAATGTTCTATTATGGGCTGGAATTTCACGACTTAGCTCCGGAGTCCATCCTCCATGTTTCCTCATTCATCGTCGTGTGTGAAGCATTCCTCCGTGTTACTCCTCACTTCGGACTATGGCTCAAGACCTTCAAAGTAGAGCCGAAGATGATCAAGGGACGGCACGCAGAGTGCGGAGGCGCTGTTATAAGCAAGAATGCTGATGCTCCATGGCCCGAGGGCTCTTTTCAAGAGGAGCTTGGCTTATGGCAACGAGAGTGGTTCTATATCACCGCTCCCAGGGGCACCAAATGGGTGGCGCCGCCTGCCTTTCGCTCAGTTCCCCCATAGTAGCTAGGGTTGTGGGTCAATAAAGGCCTAGACTGGGGGCCATCCAAGGACGTGCCCTTATTGCAGGGCCGCATTAGGGATCTCTTAGAAAGAGACCTCGGCTTGGTCAAAGTGACGCAAGTCATGCTGATCCGCCGAACCCTGCCCGGCAAACGTCGCTCCCTTTGCCTGTGGGAGTTTAATCCGGAGGGACCGCGAGCTCTCCAGCATTTTATGGGCGCAACACCCACGAAGATGTATAAAATGTTCTTCGGATCACAAGCAATGTGTTCGGATTTGATCGAGGACGCATGTCTGAGCTATAATCGCCCGGATACTCAAGTAAGTAGCCTTGTGCCTGGACTCGCTATCCGTATATTTGTCATAAGCTTGCCCCTAAAAGAGCTGTCCTTTTAAACAGGAGTGGATAGCGAAAGCAAAGCTGATCAAGTGTCTGGCTCCCCTCCCCGAGACTAGGCCGGATCCTGTGCTAGTTAGGATGTTGAAGATTGTGCCTTTGGAGGGAAGCAAGGGAGGGGACAAGGAAACTACGGCCTCCTCGAAGGAGGCTGTTCGGAAGGGAGGAACCGAAAATTCCTCTCCTCAGGGGAAGAAGGGGACCGCCTCTGAAGACCCAGAGACCATGGCCTCAAAGCGGGGGGGGGGGGGGAATCCTCGTCAGAGGGTCCTACGCCGGGGGGTACCTCGGCCGAATTATGCCCTCAAGGGGATTAGCCCTCCAGCGAGCCGTAAGTAGAGAAAGATTTTCTTTTTGAGAGATGAGAGAAATCCTTGCTTTATACCTGAGAAGATTAATCAAAATTTTACCTTGTAGCTCGGACCTCAGCCCTTCTCAGCAGAGCTCATCTTCGGGGGGCCTTCTTCCGGAGATGATGGAGAGCAGAATGCCTCCCCCTACCGTACCGCCTAGCAAGGCGGGCGACCCTGAGGTATCGTCGCGGAGGGTTTCTCCGAATCCGGTAGGGGCGGAGGGTAGCCATATGGCCCCCCAAGGTTCTTCGCGTCCGGCCTTGGAAAGAGGCCATAGGACGAGTCCGGCACCGTCCGGTGCGCGGTCGGAGGAGCTGAAGAATCTGCTAGGGCGAGCATCTATCTCAGAGGAGGACCGTGCATTGGTGGGCATGGTGATTGAAAGGATTTCGTCCGCGGAAAGCGGATTGCACGAGGCCGTCAGAAGTTTACTGACAGGTTTTGAGGTATGTGAAATAATGTACACTTTTTGACAAATGCACATAAATAAGATGTGCCCTGTGTAGATAGTAGCCCCTGAGACTCTGTGCGTTGTCAAAAGTGACGGTGCGCAAAGGATCATAATCCCAGGTCTAAAATGCCGCCTTTGTATGTAGGTGGCGAAGTGTCCGGAATCCAGCCGGACTGATGTATTTGCCGAGCTAAAGCGGCAACTTGACGTGGTAGATGCCGACATCGTGCTTGTTAACAAGCGGCATGACGAGGCACAAGGTGTGTAATCCCTCCGGTGGCACCTGGTAAGAGGAGCTTATGCCAGTATCTTACTATGTGTGTGCTTGATGCAGATGGTGCGACCGCCGTGGAGAGTCTTCAGGCGGAACTTGCCTGAGCCAAGGAACAAGCCAGAAAAAGTGATGCGGCTGCTGAGAAGGCCCTTGAAGAGCTGAGAGCTGAACAGGCTGCTCACTGCCGAAGCAAGAAAGAGATGGCCGAGATGGCCGTGAAGCTAAAGAGCGCTGCTGACCGTTGCAAGCTTCTTGAAAAAGAAGACCGGGCGGAACAGACGGACTTGGAGAAGGCCGTTGCCAATGCCAAGGATGCTCGCTCTGCGATGAGAGCTGCGAAGGAGGAGCTGCGTCAGGCTGGAGAGATCGTAGCTGGAAAGCCCTTTATGCTGCGGAGGAAGTTTTGTGATCCTAAGCATGCTCCGTTAGACCGGTTGTGGAGTACGGCAGACACCTATCTGGATTTGGCAGCGAGTGCTGCTGATGCGACCGAACACTTTCGAGATCAAGAAGATCGCAAAGTGGAAAAGCTCTTCTGGTCGCAATTCCACAATTCGGAGCATCCACTGTCAGTGGCCGATCGTCTGGCCGAATGGTCCGAACTGAATAGGTTGTCCGGACTCGTCATGAAGTGCGTCATGAGTCATCTGTGGCCGGAGAGATCGGAGCCGAAAAGTTATTTCAGCTTGGTGCAACAATTCCTTGGTGCGGTGCCGCGTATTAATGCAATGAAGAGGTCAGCATGCATAGAGGGTGCACGGATGGCTCTTGCCCGTGTCAAAACATACTGGGCGGAGATGGAAACCACCTTTGTTGCATCCCGAGATTCGGATGGAAGCCGAGTAACTGCTGAGAACTATTTTCCAGAAGTTCTGCAAGGCGCTCGTGTAATAGAGACACAGTGCTTGAAGGATGCTATATTGGAATAGCATGTGTTATTGTAAAACAATATTTTAATAAATTGTAGAAGCTTTTTATACTTGTGCCTTCAAGTATTGTAACACCTCCTGTGCGGCCGTTTAAGATATATATATATAATCTGAAAGATGGCAGTCGTCGGCTTCAGCCCCCACGCAAATAATGCGGGGGTGTTCGCAGAAGGCGCATTTTCACACTTGATCCAATGTCTTGGTCCTACAAAGGAGGTGATAGCGCAGCGAACTAGGCAATCAGAATATAATGCTTTATCACTTTCACTTAGCCATAGGAGCTTGACAATGAGGCTACTTAGATAGCCCCTGGTGGCAACCGCGCTCGCCCGAATTCGGGGCGCGTATGTGCCTGGCCGGGAAACGGCCCTTCGTTAATGCGGAGGAATCCTATAGATTCTGGTAAGTCATCAAGTGGTTGACCAGTCTCACGCTATATCATGACAGTCAGTTTTCGGCTTTCTCTACTGAGGTGCTCGCCTAGCCAAACCGGGGCACAATCGCAGTAGTTCTCCTGGTGCCGCCTTAGCCGATAGAGCGGAACGTAAGGCAGCCAAACACAGGAGCCGGGCAACCCAACATTTGACCAAAGACATGATTCAGAGCTGATGCATATAAGGCCAAACTCGCGACGCTAAACACTCCCTAAGGTATTCGGTCTTTATGTGTACGGGCGGAACCATGCCCTTAGTTATAAGCCCCTAGTGTCCAGGTACGAGCAAAAATTCCTGACATGGCCACATGCCAAGACGCCAGTCTCCTCCTTGATTATACCGAAGAACCGGAGGATGTGTATCAACAAGAGACAGTAAAAAAGGTTTACGCAGGGTCTTAATCTGAAAAGAATCCTTGGAACGGGTCCCTACTGCACGTCTGCGCCTGTGTCTCCGTTGTGCCGTATCCTGGACGGGCGCAACACGATGTTCATCTGTAAAAGAGAGGAACTAAGTTGAAAAAAGGTCGTGCCGAATAGAAGTTATAATAAATAAACAAAGTATAAGTTGAAATGGGTAAAATTGAGCTTGATTGTCTCTTATTTTATATGTGCGGAGCCCCTAGAACAGGGGTATACGGCTATTAAGCCTTTATCAGTGATATTTTTATGCTGGACTCGTCTAGCCGTGTCCGTGGTCTTAATGACCTGTTTAGATGTTTTGGCTGGTGAAGCCATTTTATTGTGGGGTTGTTAAGGCGGCCGCACAATCTTCCGCGCGGGGGCGCACTCAATGCTTCCCCTTTAATGAGATGATGCCTCGTGGACCGGGCATCTTAAGCGTAAGAGATGCATAATGCGGTATTGCGTTAAAGCGGGCGAAAGCTTCGCGTCCCAGCAGTGCTTGATAGCGACTTGAGAATGGGACGATGTAGAAAGTTAGCTTTTCGCGGCGGAAGTTATCGGGGGAGCCGAATATAACTTCAAGCCGGAGAAAACCTATGCAATGGGTATCCGGACGTGGCGTTACCCCTTGAAAGGAGGTTTTGCTGTGGCGAATTCTTGTTGGGTTTATCCCCATGTGGCGGATTGTGTCCTGATATATCAGGTTTAGACCGCTGTCGCCGTCCATCAGGACATTTGTAAACTAGAGTCTGCCAATTATTGGATCGAGTACCAAGGCAGTCTAGCCTGCGTTCCTGATACTTCTAGAGTAATCCAGATGATCGAAGATGATTGGTTATGACAACCAGTGGCGAGACTCCTTTGGGATAGGCCGTATGGTGCATACCTTTATGGGCGCCGCATGTTTTGTTATGTGAAGTAAGTTTACTGTTTTTACTTCTTGTGGAAAATTCTTTTATTTCCTGGTGCTCTGCTTTTGGGGTTCATCATCGTCTTCGCTTGGTGTGTCGAGCCCCTTGTGTTCGGCGTTGAGTCTGCCGGATTGTTTGAAGACCCAACAATCCTGTCCAAGATTTTGTTTAGGTTGGATAGCTCGTCCCTGCTATCCTGGAGGGGCGGCTTTTTCTGATTCTATCGCGAGCTTTTGAATCCGGCATTGACCGTCGTGCTCTTTGGACTGTTTTCCTTAGTCCGGCGACGGTCCTTGTTGCGTCGCGGTTTTCCGTTTCCATCCCTAGTTTCGGATGTACTTGGGTCGCTGGTGCTACATCTTGCCAACCAGCTGTCCTCTCTTGCGCAAAAGCGGGTCATGAGGCTTGTTAATGCAGCCATTGTTCTTGGCTTTTCTTGGCCGAGGTGTCTGGCGAGCCATTCGTCTCGAACGTTATGCCTAAAAGCTGCTAAGGCTTCGGCGTCCGGATAGTCGACTATCTGATTCTTTTTAGTAAGAAATCTGTTCCAGAATTGCCGAGCTGACTCTCCGGGTTGTTGAGTTATGTGACTGAGATCGTCTGCATCCGGAGGGCGGACATAGGTCCCTTGAAAATTTGCTCGGAAAGCGTCCTCGAGCTCTTCCCAACTTCCAATTGTGTTTTCAGGAAGGCTTTCAAGCCAATGCCGGGCTGGCCCTTTAAGCTTGAGGGGTAAGTATTTTATGGCGTGGAGGTCATCTCCTCTGGCCATGTGTATGTGGAGGATATAATCCTCGATCCAGACTCCAGGGTCTGTTGTTCCGTCGTATGCCTCTATGTTTACGGGTTTGAATCCCGCTGGAAATTCATAATCCAGGACCTCATCGGTGAAACATAGGGGGTGTGCAACACCCCTGTATTTGGGTGTGCCGTGATGTTCGGATACTAGTTTTGTTGCATTGCTGACGAGAGCTTGCTTTCTTGGCTCATAAACAGATCTGGCTGGGCCATCTTTTTGATGCGAATCCTTGAGTGGATCGTGTGCCGGCTTGAGTGCCGCGCCGCTTGCCGCTTTATGCTGGCCATGGGGTCGTCTATCCGACCGGGTGGGTTTCTTACTTTTTGAATGCGGGGGCTCTAATGCCTCTTCGTCAAATTCAGGTAGTAGCTTTCGCTTCGGATAGCTTTTAGTGTGGCGACTGCCACCGTATTTGTCTGCGGTATTGAGTACTTTGCTCCATCTGATTCTGAGTGCATCTTCCGCAGTTTTTAGCTTCTGCTTCTGCTTTTTCAGGCTGCGTGCGGTTGCAACGAGCCTTTTGTGGAGGTTCTTCTGCTCCGTGAGCTTTATCCGGCGTAAGGTCGTCCGGAATGCCGTTTTCACCGGGGACGGGTTGTTCGGTTTCTTTATCCGAGTTGCCCTGTTCGGACGGTTGCTCTAAGGCATGCTTGTCGTTCGCCGGCTCATCCTGCTCTATGGTTGGGTCTATATGGCTGTTATCTTTATCGAGGCGGGGCTTGGAGCGGCGTTTACGCCGCCGCTTTGATTGATTTTTGAGAGATCGATCCCTCATTGCATCCCCGTGTTCCTCGTTGTCGCTTTGTTTAGGTGTATCCACCATGTACACATCATGAGATGAGGTGGCTGTCCAATGCCCTATAGGTGTTGGTTCATGTGCGTCTCCTGCATCGTCGTCCATACCGTCGATGTCTTTGGAGTTGAAATTGAGCACGTCGTTTAAATTATCGACAGTGGCTACCAAATGGGTGGTGGGTGGGCTTTGAATTTCTTCATCGTTCGTATCCCAGCCTTGCTGACCGTAGTCCGGCCAGGGCTCTCTTGATAAAGAGAGATACTTTAGTGACTTCAGAATGTCACCGAAGGGCGAGTGCTGAAAGATGTCTGCAGCGGTGAACTCCATGATCGGTGCCCAATCGGATTCTATAGGCCGGGGCGCGGAGGGCTCAGAGTCCGGAAAGGAGTCCGGCCCCTTGGAGTCACGAGCCATATAGGGAACAGGGCTGGTGTTTGGCTCGATCGTCGTTAAGATTGCAGCCCCCGAGGCAGTGTCCAACCACTCATCCTCGATCAGCGCAGTTGGCTCCGAATTAAGGGTCGGAACCGATGCGCGCGCGGCCTCCAGGGCACTGTTCGGCGGCAGAGCTAGATCATGCCCATCGTGACAGTGCGGCGCGCTCGGCTGTGGCTCGAATCTGTCGATGATCAAGTCCCCGCGGACGTCAGCCGTGTAGTTTAAACTTCCAAACCTGACCTGATGGCCAGGGGCGTAGCTTTCGATCTGCTCCAGATGGCCAAGTGAATTGGCCCGCAGTGCGAAGCCGCCGAAAATGAAGATCTGTCCAGGGAGAAAAGTCTCACCCTGGACTGCATCGTTATTGACGATCGGAGGAGCCATCGGGCCTAAAAGCGATGACACAGAGTGAGGGAGTCCTGGATTAGGGGGTGTTCGGGTAGCCGGACTATACCTTCAGCCGGACTCCTGGACTATGAAGATACAAGATTGAAGACTTCATCCCGTGTCCGGATGGGACTTTCCTTGGCGTGGAAGGCAAGCTTGGCGATGTGGATATTCAAGATCTCCTACCATTGTAACCGACTCTATGTAACCCTAACCCTATCCAGTGTCTATATAAACCGGAGGGTTGTAGTCCGTAGGCAATCAACTCCATGCACAACAATCATACCATAGGCTAGCTTCTAGGGTTTAGCCTCCTTGATCTCGTGGTAGATCTACTCTTGTACTACCCATATCATCAATATTAATCAAGCAGGACGTAAGGTTTTACCTCCATCAAGAGGGCCCGAACCTAGGTAAAACATCGTGTTCCCTGCCTCCTGTTACCATCCGGCCTAGACACACAGTTCGGGACCCACTACCCGAGATCCGCCGATTTTGACACCGACATTGGTGCTTTCATTGAGAGTTCCTCTGTGTCATCGCCTTTAGGACCGATGGCTCCTTTGATCGTCAACAACGATGCGGTCCAGGGTGAGACTTTGCTCCCCGAACAGATCTTCGTCTTCGGCGGCTTCGCTCTATGGGCCAATTCGCTTGGCCACCTGGAGCAAATCGAAAGCTACGCCCCTGGCCATCAAGTCAGGTTTGGAAGCTTAAACTACACGGCTGACATCCGCGGAGACTTGATCTTCGACGGGTCTGAGCCACAGCCAAGCGCGCCGCACTATCTCGAGGGGCATGATCTAGCTCTACCTCCGGACAGTGTTCTGGAGGCCGCACACGCATCGGTTCCGACCCCTAACTCGGAGCCTATTGCGCCAATCGAGGATGAGCGGTTGGACGTCACCTCGGGGGCTTCGATCTCAAAGACGATCGAGCCAAACGCTAGCCCCGCACTCGGCATGATCTGTGACTCCAAGGATCCAGACTCCTTTCCGGACTCCGAACCCCCCGTGCCCCTGCCAATCGAATCCGATTGGGCACTTATAATGGAGTTCACCACCGCAGACATCTTTCAGCACTCGCTTTTTGGCGATATCCTGAATTCTCTTAAGTCTCTCTCTTTATCAGGAGAGCCCTGGCCAGACTACGGTCAGCGAGGGTGGGATGCGGACGATGAAGAAATTCAAAGCACACCCACCACCCACTTGGTAGCCACTATCGACAATTTAAACGACGTGCTCAACTTCGACTCCGGAGACATCGACAGCATGGATTATGATGCAGGAGATACCGACGAACCAACACCCATAGGGCATTGGACAACAACCTCATCTCACGATGTGTACATGGTGGATACCCCTAAAGGAAGCGACAACGAGGAAAAAGGGGATGGGACGGGAGATCGACCCCCGAAAAGCAATCAAAGCATCGGCGTAAACGCCGACCCAAGCCCCGCCTCGACAAAAACCCAACCATAGAGCAGGACGAGCTGGTAGACGACGAGCAGGCCTTAGAGAAACCGTCCGAATAGGGCAACACGGATAGAGAAACCGAACATCCCTCCTCTGGCGAAAACGGCATTCCGGACGACCTCACGCCGGATAAACCTATGGAGCAGAAGAATCTCCACGAGAGGCTTGTTGCAACTGCACGCAGCCTAAAAAAGTAGAAGTGGAAGCTAAAAACAGCGGAAGATGCACTCCGGATTAGATGGAGCAAAGTAATCAATACCGCAGATAAATACGGCGACAGTCGCCGCACTAAAAGCTATCCGAAAAGAAAGCTACTGCCTGAATTCGACGAAGAGGCCCTAGAGCCCTCACATTCAAAAAATGAGAAAGCCACACGGTCAGATAGACGACCCCATAAAGCGGCAAGCGGCGCCACACCTAAATCGGCATGCGACCCACTTAAGGATTCGCATCATGGCCCAGTCAGGTCCATTTATGGGCCAAGAAAGCAAGCTCTCGTAAGCAACACTATGAAGCCATCATCAGAATCCGGCACACCCAAATACAAGGGCGTCTCACACCCCCTATGTTTCACCGATGAGGTCCTGGACTATGAATTCCCAGAGGGATTCAAACCCGTAAACATAGAGGCATATGATGGAACAACAGACCCTGGAATTTGGATCGAGGATTATATCCTCCACATACACATGGCTAGAGGAGATGATCTCCATGCCATAAAATATTTACCCCTTAAGCTTAAAGGGCCAGCCCGGCATTGGCTTAAAAGCCTTCCCGAAAACACAATTGGAAGCTGGGAAGAGCTCGAGGATGCTTTCCGAGCAAACTTTCAAGGGACCTATGTCCGCCCTCCGGATGCAGACGATCTTAGTCACATAACTCAACAACCCGGAGAATCAGCTCGGCAGTTCTGGAATAGATTCCTCACTAAAAAGAATTAGATAGTCGACTGTCCGGACGCCGAAGCCTTACGAATGGCTCGCCAGACACCTCGGCCAAGAAAAGCCAAGAACAATGGCCGCACTAACAAGCCTCATGACCCGCTTTTGTGCAGGGGGGGACAGCTGGTTGGCAAGGTGCAGCCCCAGCGACCCAAGTACATCCGAAACTAGGGATGGAAACGGAAAACCGCGACGCAACAAGGACCATCGCTGGACTAAGGACAAACGCCCGAAGAGCACAACAGTCAATGCCGGATTCAAAGGTTCATGACAAAATCAGAAAAAACCACCCCTCCAGGATAACAGGGATGATCCATCCAACTTAAATAAAATCCTGGACAGGATATGTCAGATACACAGTACTCCCGGGAAGCCTGCTAACCATACCCACAGAGATTGTTGGGTTTTCAAACAATCCGGCAGACTCAATGCCGAACACAAGGGGCTCGACACACCAAGCGAAGACGAGGACGAACCCCAAAAGTAGAGCACCAGGAAACAAAAGAACTTCCCACAAGAAGTAAAAACAGTGAACTTACTTCACATAACAAAACGTGCGGCGCCCATAAAGGTACGCACCACACGGCCTATCCCCAAAGGGTCCCGCCACTGGTTGTCAAAACCAATCATCTTCGATCAGCTAGGTTATTCTAGAAATATCAAGAATGCAGGCTGGACTACCTTGATACTCGATCCCATAATTGGCGGACTCCGATTTCCAAATGTCCTTATGGATGGCGGCAGTGGACTAAACTTGATATATCAGGATACAATCCATCACATGGGGATAAACCCAGCAAGAATCCGCTGCAGCAGAACCTCCTTTCAAGGGGTAACACCTTGTCCGGACACCCAGTGTATGGGTTTTCTCCGGCTCGAAGTTATATTCGGCTCTGCCAATAACTTCCGCCGCGAAAAGCTGACCTTCCATATCGTCCCGTTCTCAAGTCGCTATCAAGCACTACTGGGACGTGAAGCTTTCGCCCGCTTTAACGCAATTCCGCATTATGCATCTCTCACGCTTAAGATGCCTGGTCCACGAGGCATCATCTCTTTGAACGGGAAGCACTAAAGTGCGCCTCCCCAAGCGGAGGACTGTGCGGCCGCTTTGACAGCCCCATAGTAAAATGGCCTCACCGGCCAAAAAACTTCGAAATAGGTCATTAAAGACCGCGAATGCGGATAGACGAGTTCGGGACAAAATCATCATTGATGCAGGCTTAGTGGCCATATACCCCCACTAGGGGCTCCATGCATATACAATAAGAGACAATAAAGCTCAATTTTATATATTTTACTTTATACTTTGTTTATTTCAAACTTTTGTTCGGCACGACCCATTTTCAACTCAGTTCCTCTCTTTTACAAATGAACGTCGTGCGGCGCCCGTCCAGGATACAGCACAACGGAGACACAGGCGCAGACGTGCAGTAGGGACCCGTCCTAAAGGATTCTTTTTAGGTTAAGACCCTGCGTAAACCTTTTTTACTGTCTCTTGATGCTACACATCCCCTGTTTTTTTTATATAACCAAAGGAGGAGGCTGGCGTGTTGGCATGTGGCCACGTCAGAATTTTTGCATGTACCTGGACACTAGGGGCTTTTTTAATAAAGAGTGTTGTTTCGCCCGCACTCATAAAGACTGAACACCTTAGGGAGTGTTCGGCGTCGCGAGTTTTGGCATTATATGCATCAGCTCCGAATCATGTCTTTGGTCAAATGTTGGGTTGCCCGGCTCCTGAGTTCGGCTACCTTATGTTCTGCTCTATTGGCTAAGGTAGCACCAGGAGAACTACTGCGATTGTTCCCCGGTTCGGCCGGACGAGCACCTCAGTAGAGAAAGCCGAAAACTGACTGTCATGATGTAGCGTGAGACTGGTCAGCCACTCGAGGACCTATTGGAATCTATCGGATTCCTCCGCTTTAACGAAGGGCCGCTTCCCGGTCAGGAACATACGCGCCCCGAACTCGGGCGAGCGCAGTCGCCACCAAGGGGCTACCTAAATAGCCTCACTGTCAAGCTCCTATGGCTAAGTGAAAGTGTTAAAGCATTATAGTCCGGTTGCCTGGCCCGTTGCGCTATCACCTCCTTTGTAGGACCAAGACGTTGGGTTAAGTGTGAAAATGCGTCTTCTGCAAGCACCCCCGCACTATGTGCGTGGGGGCTGAAGCCAACGACTGCCATCTTTCAGATTTTGTATATATATGTCTTAAAACGGCCGCACAGGAGGTGTTCCCAATACTTGAAGGCACAAGTATAAAAAGGCCACTACAGTTTATCAAAATATTACTTTATAATTACATATGCTATCATAACATAGCATCTTTCGAGCACTTCCTGAAAATAGTGCTCGGAGGGTACTCGGCTTTTGTCCGAATCGCGGGACGCAACAATGGTGGTCTCCATCTCCACCCAGTATGTCTTGACACGGGCAAGAGCCATCCTTGCGCCCTCTATGCATGCTGACCTCTTCATTGCATTAATACGCGGCACCACGCCAAGGAATTGCTGCATCAAGCTGAAATAACTCTTCGGCTCCGATCTCTCCGGCCACAGATGACCCATGACGTACTTCATGGCGAGTCCAGACAACCTATTCAGTTCGGCCCATTGAGCCAAACGATCATCCACTGCCAGTGGACGCTCTGGATTGTGAAACTGTGACCAGAAAAGCTTTTCCACTTCGCGATCTTTCTGATCTCGAAAGTGTTCGGTCGCATGAGCAGCACTCGCTGCCAAGTCCAGATAGGTATCCTCCATACTCCACATCCGGTCCAACGGAGCAAACTTCGGATCGCAAAATTTCCTTCGCAGCATAAAGGGCTTTCCAGCCGCAATCTATTCGGCCTGACGCAGCTCCTCCTTCGTAGCTCTCATCGTAGAGCACGCGTCCTTGGCATTGGCAACGGCCTTCTCTAAGTCCATCTGTTTCGCCTGGTCTTCTTTTTCAAGAAATCTGCAACGGTCTGTAGCGCTTTTTAACTTTTCGGCCATCTCTTCCTTGCTTCGGCAATGAGCAGCCTGTTCGGCTCTCAGCTCTTCAAGGGCTTTTCTGGTGGCTGCATCACTTTCGCTGGCTTGTTCTTTAGCTCGGGCAAGTTCTTCCCTAAGACTCTCCACGGCGGCCGCACCATCTGCATCAAAGCACACACATCGTAAGACACAGGCATAAAACTGTTCTTACCTGATGCCGCCCGAGGAATTACATACCTTGAGCCTCATCAAACCGCTTATTAACAAACATGATCTCGTGTGACACTCCAAAATTTTTATTTGGTTTTCAGCAAAAACTTTGTTGGTTTTTGAAAAGAGGCCATTTAAATTTTTTTCAGAAAACCTTCCTCTTAAAAACTTCTTTGGCAAGGATTTTTATTTTTGTATCTTCTTCAAACTATGGTTTTTGATCATTTAAAATTCTTTCTCTGATGGTTCCCTTCTCAAAGTATATTTTTGGAAATTATTCTTTTTCTTATAAAAAGAATTCTATGAATTTTGAGGTTTTTCTTATCTTGAAAACCCCGATGGTTTTACCATGTCTCCTATAGTAAATCTTCTCAAAATCCCTCCCTCTACCTTTGAACAATATAAATTCTCTGTCTCAACAAGTCCAAACAAGTTTTGGATTTTATTTCAATTATTTTATCTCTCAAATCATTTCTGCCAATTATTTTGAGCCTGAGTGATTTTCAAAGCAAGTACCAAGATACCATTGATTTTTGACCTCAAACCAACTTCTGTGGATTGTGCTTAGCATCCACAACCTAGAACCATCTTGATCCACTCTTCTTATTTTCAAAAATTTCAAATTTCACTCTCTGCAAGTTTGGACCAGATTTGCCAAATTTGGTGAAATTCATATCTACACTTCTCCAAAAATTCTACCAAAATTCAGGAAGCCTCCTGGTGCAATGGGAGGCCACCCCACCAAGTTTCAGCTCAAGGAAAAATCCCTACATGCCTAGATCATTCTGTCGAACACCTTGCATGCACTGTTTCTGTTTATCTTCAGTTAAGTCCAGAGTTTCAGTGTCGATCTTCGTCAGAAATTCAGTCACGCGGCCACAGTGCCCTTGGCACGTTGCTCGCAGCCTAGCTTGCTTGTCCGGAGCCTCACACGCGCGCTTGGCGCCTTCCTGGCGTCGGTGGCACCCTGGCCCGCCTGCGCCGGCGTGTCTTGCGGCGGCCGAACCACCGTAGCGGCCGACAGGGAGCAGAACGGCGGCTCAACACCGTTCGGCGCCGCCCAAACCCCCTGCTGGCTCTGCGTGGCCATTTCCTCGCCAGCGCACGCATGCAGCACCATCGCCGTGGCGCGGCACGCACAGAGCGCGCTCCCTGCCGCCGACGGGCCCGCGCCGCCCTGTTCCGTCGAGCTCCCCTAAGCAACCAAATCCCGCTGCGGTTAGCACCTAAATAGAACCAGTGGACCTCCACATTGATGCCCAACCTCATAAACTCCCCGACCGAGCACTGCGCCGCCGTAATCCATCGCCGGAGAACCCCGTTCACGGCCACCGCCTCGGATCGCCTATAAAAGGGGACCCCGAGCTCACCCTCGAGCACACACCACCACTGCACCTCACCAACGCCCCGAAAGGCCACTAGGAGGACCTCGAGGAGGTCTCCTCCCCCGACTCCGGCCGCCCCGTTCCGCCTCGGCCTCCGTCTCGATTCGCTCCGGTGAGGCCGTCCCCGGCGCCCAAACTTCGTCAGTACCCTCCTCGAGCAACCAGAGAGCTAACCCCCACTTCAATTCGATCCTTGCAGCCCTCCTCGGCGAGCTCCATCAACGCCGAACCACCGTCCGCCGGAGCAAGGGCCGCCGTCGACGTAGTGCTCGCCGGTGACCACCACCACCACCAATCGACGCGGAATGACGCCCTGAACACGGAGGACCCTCCGATCCCCCTGCCTCACCGTGGATCGCCGCCGGCGACCACCATGGCTCTCGGGCACCATCGAGCTCTGCCGCCTCTTTTAAAAATTCAAACCTGACGGGCGGGACCCGCCTGTCAGCCTCTTTGTCCTTCTAAGCGAACCGTTTTCTGAAAACGTCTTCTGGCAAATGCATTTTCCCGCTGGGCCGGCGTATTCTTTATCGAATCGTTTTCTGTTTTTATAAGTTAGCCCCTGGGAACTTTCTGTTTCATTACAGATGAGTCCCTGAACAAAAACCTTTATAACTTTTAAACAAAAAAAGTATTTTTGATTGATTCTTTTTCTGTTCTCCTTAAAATTCTGTCTAGTTTTTTATCAGATTTATTTGAAAAAAATTTGGAATAATTTTGTGCACCTCACGGTATTTACGTTAGCGCGTATGTTTCTTTATATCGTAGATACCGAAGGAGGTGACGGGACCGCAAACTTCACCGAGCTAGGCTCCGACTACTCTGAACCAGGCAAGCATGTTTGAACTTTTGATATGATGATTGTTTTGGCATGTTTGCATTAAGTAGTTTCATGGCATGTTGATGAGCATACCGACGAGTGTCATGTTACATGCAATGATGAGGCAAGTGAGTTTCGAAAATCCACAAGTGGATGGATGTGAGTATGCATGGCCATGTATTGGCATGAGGATGGGTAAGATGGCAGTGTTGCAGCATGCCAGTCTTATGCCAGACTATATGACTTCAGTGTCAACCCGTATCGATCCAGTTCCTTCCACTTTTCCTTCCCTGTACTACCACATGTTTTCCGCAAGGAGTATGGCTTAGTAAGTTGCAAACCGCTTTCTTGGTACACACAAAAAGGAGAGGCCGTGATGATGGTTCCATGGCCCTAGATTAAAGCCAGTCATCCGGTCAGGGGGCATGGGTGTTTCCGGTTGGGACCGAGAGGGGGGCACCCCTTAGAGCGCGCGTATATAAATTTGATCCCATGCTATTCGAGATTGTGATCTCCCCGTCTCAAAAGTTTTTCTTGGACGATGTCTAGGGTGATTCCTGGCATCAAGAGGTAGGATGGGTGTGTACTGGTTAGCTGTGTTTTCTTCCGAAATACCGTAAACGGAAATAGTCCTTCGTGACTACGGAAATCCGTTGGCTGTGGGAAAAAATTTCGTACAAACTCTGCAGAGTCATATATTCCTTTGAATCATCTATTCCATGTCCAAGTTCGGTATTATCTTACCCTGACAATTGTCAGTTTTGATGACAGAGACTCCGGTGAATCACATGAGTGCTAAGTCCGGTTAAATGTTTATTCCTGTGGATGGACTAACCCGTTTATTATCATGAATTGAATATTTATTATGAGTATTACTTACTTGTGAATAAAAGCCCTTTCTGTGATGTCGCTCAGACGTCCGACTGTGGCATTGTTATTATTTACCTTTAATAAAAGCCCTTTCTACGATGTCGCTCAGACGTCCGACTGTAGCATTGTTATATTTTATTTTCAATGAAAGCCCTTTCTGCGATGTCGCTCAGACGTCCGACTGCGGCAGTACTGTTATTTACTTTTAATATAAGCCCTTTCTGTGATGTCGCACCGACGTCCGACTGTGGCACGCATGTCTTTTATTTTCAGTTCAAGCCCTTTACGTGGTGTCGCTTAGACGCCCGACTGCGGCATGATCTTTATTTATTTGTTCACCCTTCAAGGCGTCGCTTCAGACACCCGATCGGTTTCCTATTATTTCTTTTTGTTGGGTTTTCAGGCGGACTACCGCCGATTCCCTTTTTACTTACCTTGCCTGTTAAATTTTGAATGTGCATTGGTAAATTAATCATGACGCATCCATGCATGCATTTGTTATATCTTACGTCCGAACTGTCTTGCGAGTACTTTCAAAGTACTCACCTGGCTTGTTGATTTGGCCAGATGCTGACAAAAGCAATCTCATGGATGAAGATTTTGATAGCGAGTCCGACGCCTAGAGGAATCCCAGTCAGTCTCGTGCGACCCTGGATTTGGTCACTGTATTATATCCGCTTCCGCTACCAAATAAATTCATCAAGCCTCGCCTCGACTCTCGATGAGGTGCCAGTTTTAGAGTCATGTATCACACTCCCTACTGTGATTTTTCACCACCACCCTATCCTCGAGTCAGTAGTATGCCTCCACACCACTGTGTCATATCCGCCATTATGTATAATTATTGGCGTTCTTGTAATAATTTGGTTGAGCAACCGTAGCTCTACCCTGTAATATATTTTATGCTACTGGCTTATTGTATCAAGAATTTGTCTACCAGTAAGGAGGATTTTTCTCATACTGGACTCAAAAGATTGGTTTCTCAATAAACATTTTTATTGGAAAACCGGTCGTGACATGTCGGCATCTGCCACGTCCAGTTGCCGCTTTAGTTCAGCAAAATCTTCAGTTCGGCTTGATTCCGGACACCCTGCCGCCTACATTCAAAGGCGACATCTTAGACCTGGGATTATGATCCTCCGCGTGCCGCATTTCTTGACGACGCGCAGAGTCTCAGGGGCTACTATCTACACAGGGCGCATCTTATTCATGCGCAACAGACAAAAGTGTACATTATCTAATGTACCTCAAAACCCGTCAGTAAACTTTTGACGGCCTCATGCAATCCGCTCTCTGCGGATGAGATCCTTTCAATCACCGTGCCCATCAATGCACGATGCTCCTCCGAGATAGAAGCTCGCCCCAGCAGAATCTTTAGCTCCTCCGGCCGAGCACCAGACAGTGCCGGACTTGTCCCACGACCTCTTTCGAAGGCCGGACGCGGAGAACCTCGGGGGGCCACATAGCTATCTTCCGCCCCTGCTGGATTCGGAGAAACCCTCCGCGATGACACCTCAGGGTCGCCCGCCTCGCTAGGAGGCACGGCAGGGGGAGGCGTCCCGCTCTCCATCATCTCTGGAAGGAGATCCCCCGAAGACGAGCTCTGCTGAGAAGGGCTGAGGTCCGAGCTACAAGGTAAAAATTCGGTTAATCTTCTCGGATATAAATCAAGGATTTCCCTCATCCCTCAAAAGGAAAATCTTTCTCTACTTACGGCTCGCTAGAGGGCTGATCCCCTTGAGGGCGTAGTCCGGCCAAGGAACTCCCCGGCGTCGGACCCTCTGACGAGGATTTTTCCCCCTGCTTCGAGGCCATGGTTTCCTGGTCATCAGAGGCGGCTCTCTTCTTCCCCTTAGGAGAGGAATTGTCGGTTCCTCCCTTCGGAGAAGCCTCCTTCGAGGAGGCCATAGCTTCCTTGTCCTCCCCCTCCAAAGGCATTATTTCCAACGTCCTGACCAGCACGGGATCCGGCCTGGTTTCAGGAAGGGGAGCCGGACACCTGATCAGCTTTGCCTTCGCTATCCACTCATGTTTAAAAGGACGACTCTTTTAGGGGCAAGTTTATGACAATTATATGGATATAAGGTCCGGGCACAAGGTTGCTTGCTTGAGTATCCGGGCAATTGCAGCTTAGGCCTGCGTCCTCGGTTAAATCCGGACACATCTCTTGTGATCCGAAGAACAGTTTATACATCTCCGCGGGTGTTGCGCCCATGAAATTCTGGAGAGCTCGCGGTCCCTTTGGATTAAACTCCCACAGGCGAAGGGAGCGACGTTTGCCGGGCAATATTCGGCGAATCAGCATGACCTGCGTCACCTTGACCAGGCTGAGGTCTCCTTCCAAGAGATCCTTAATGCGGCCCTGTAACAAGGGCACGTCTTTGGGCAAACCCCAATCTAACTCTTTGTTAACCCACGATGCTAGCCGTGGTGGGGGACCCGAGCGAAAGGCAGGAAGCGCCACCCACTTGGTGCTCCGGGGAGTGGTGATATAAAACCACTCTCGTTGCCACAAGCCTAGCTCCTCTTGAAAAGAGCCCTCGGGCCATGGAGCATCAGCATTTTTGCTTATAACAGCGCCTCCGCACTCTGCGTGCCGTCCCTTGATCATCTTCGGCTCCACTTTGAAAGTCTTGGGCCATAATCCGAAGTGAGGGGTAACACGGAGGAATGCTTCGCATACAACGATAAACGAGGAGATATGGAGGATGGACTCCGGAGCTAAGTCATGAAATTCCATCCCGTAATAAAACAGCAGTCCCCTCACAAAGGGATCCATCGGGAAGCCTAACCCCCGAAGGAAGTGAGACAGGAACACTACGCTCTCACCGGGCTGGGGACTGGGGATAGCCTGCCTTTGAGCAGGCAACCTGTGCGAAATTTCGGCGGCCAAGAACTTAGCCTCTCTCAACTTTAGCACGTCCTCCTCCGGCATCCATCGGCCTTGACGGTCGGAACCGGACATTGTCAAAGGTCTGAGGCGCCCGGAATCTGGAGCCTAGGGTGTTGGAACTCGAGGCGATGGGCGAACTTGTTTTGGGATTGGAGAAAAGGAGTAAGGCCCTGGTCTCTTTATAAGAGGTTGAATACCAGGAGCCCTCCCCGTAACCGTTTGGGACTCGCCTTTAATCGAGGAAACATGCTAAAATGGGCACGGTTGGGTTACCCACGTCCGTATTGATGAGAATCCCGTAAAAGGGGGCACACGATCTCTGCTTTGACAAGACATGCCAAGGAGACTGCCTCGCAAAACACGCTGAGGTGGAAAAGTGAAATCGATTCGAGTAAAGGACTTGGCTGTAGTGTGCTAATGCACTGCGGAATACGTCAGCAGATTTGATTTGTGTTAATATTATTCTCTCTATGGCAATATGTGGAAGCTTATTTTGCAGAGCCAGACACTACTCTTGGTGTTTACAATCTTCTATGAAGGACTTGGAGGAGGAACCCGCCTTGCAATGCCAAAGACAATTTGCGCGCTGGACTCGTCGTCATTGAAGCCTGGTCCAGGGGCTACTGAGGGAGTCCTAGATTAGGGGGTGTTCGGGTAGCCGAACTATACCTTCAGCCGGACTCCTGGACTATGAAGATACAAGATTGAAGACTTCGTCCCGTGTCCGGATGGGACTTTCCTTGGCGTGGAAGGCAAGCTTGGCGATGCGGATATTCAAGATCTCCTACCATTGTAACCAACTCTATGTAACCCTAACCCTATCCGGTGTCTATATAAACCAGAGGGTTGTAGTCCGTAGGCAATCAACTCCATACACAACAATCATACCATAGGCTAGCTTCTAGGGTTTAGCCTCCTTGATCTCATGGTAGATCTACTCTTGTACTACCCATATCATCAATATTAATCAAGCAGGACGTAGGGTTTTACCTCCATCAAGAGGGCCCGAACCTGGGTAAAACATCATGTTCCCTGCCTCCTGTTACCATCCGGTCTAGACGCACAGTTCGGGACCCACTACCCGAGATCCGCCGGTTTTGACACCGACACAGAGGAACTCTCAATGAAAGCACCAATGTCGGTGTCAAAACCAGCGGATCTCGGGTAGGGGGTCCCGAACTATGCGTCTAGGCGGATGGTAACAGGAGACAAGGGACACAATGTTTTACCCAGGTTCGGGCCCTCTTGATGGAGGTAAAACCCTACGTCCTGCTTGATTAATATTGATGATATGGGTAGTACAAGAGTAGATCTACCACGAGATCAAGGAGGCTAAACCCTAGAAGCTAGCCTATGGTATGATTGTTGTATGTTGTCCTATGGACTAAAACCCTCCGGTTTATATAGACACCGGAGAGGGTTAGGGTTACACAAAGTTGGTTACAATGGTAGGAGATCTAAATATCCGCATCGCCAAGCTTGCCTTCCACACCAAGGAAAGTCCCATCCGGACACGGGACAAAGTCTTCGATCTTGTATCTTCATAGTCCAGGAGTCCGGCTGTAGGTATAGTCCGGCCACCCGGACACCCCCTAATCCAGGACTCCCAAAACAATGAATCGTGTCCTATGGTAGCATCGATAATTTGATCGATGCGAGGGAGGGGGAAGGGATCCTTTGGGCAAACCTTATTGAGGTCCTTGAAATTGACACATAGGCGCCAGGATTTGTCCTTCTTTGGTACCATCACCAGGTTTGCTAGCCAGTCCGGGTGTTTTATTTCTCTAATGAATCCGGCCTCCAATAGCTTGGCTAGTTCCTCACCCATAGCTTGTCTCTTAGGTTCAGAGAAACGTCGAAGCGTCTGCTTGACCGGCTTGAATCCCTTTAGAATATTAAGGCTGTGCTCGGCCAGCCTGCGTGGGATTCCTGGCATATCTGAGGGATGCCAGGCGAATATGTCCCAATTCTCACACAGGAACTCTCATAGTGCGGCGTCCACGGCAGGGTTTAACTGTGCCCCGATGGAGGCTGTTTTTGTAGGGTCCGTTGGGTGGACTTGGAATTTGACTATTTCATCCACTGGTTTAAAAGAGGTGGACTTGGATCTCTTATCAAGTATCACGTCGTCCCTGTCCACTGTGGAGCGCAGCGCAGTTAATTCCTCGGCCGCAAGTGCTTCGGATAATGCCTCGAGGGCCAATGCGGCTATTTTGTTTTCGGCGCGGAGTGCTGTGTCTGGATCACTAGCGAGAGTGATGATTCCGTTGGGCCCGGGCATCTTGAGCTTCATGTACCCGTAATGGGGTATGGCTTGGAAGATCGTGAACGCCTCCCGCCCTAAAAGGGTGTGGTATCCACTACTGAACGGGGCCACTTGGAATGTAATTTCTTCGGACCTATAGTTCTCTGGCATGCCGAATACCAAATCTAGTGTGATTTTCCCAGCACAACGTGCTTCCCGACTGGGGATGATTCCTCTGAAGGTTGTGCTGCTTTGCTCAATGCGGTTCCAGTCTACTTCCATTTTCTGAAGAGTTTCCTCATAGATGAGGTTTAGTCCACTGCCGCCGTCCATGAGTACTTTGGTGAGTCGAAAACCGTCCACAATTGGACTGAGGACCAGTGCAGCTGGTGCCCGGGCTATTCGGAATTTTGGTTCGTCACTGGCATTGAAGGTAATAGCGGTGTCACTCCATGGATTTATTGCTGCCACATGGCGGATTTCGGCAAGGCTGTGGAGTGTTCGCTTGCGCCTATTATTTAATGCGAAGGTCTCAAAGACTGTTAATACCGTATTGTTATCCCCGGGATGGTGCTCTGTGGCATCTGGGATGAGAAGATCCTTGCCACTTTTGGCCACCTGTCAGAGTATCCAACATGCTCTAAGGCTGTGTGTTGGTATGGTATCCGCTGTACTATGAATTTTGCAGGGTCCGTTGAGCCATCCCTCCAATACGGTTCCATGCCCTGTAGAGGGTTTTTGCTTTTTTGGGATTAACTCAGGTGTCTTATGATAGTGCGCCCTTTTACTTCAGACTGGGTGTGTATTCGGAGCCGGATTATCCCAAAATTTCGGTTCGGTTTTCCAGGCGCTTACCATCGCATAGTACTTTCGTACTATGGACGCCAAGTCAGCAAAGCGTGATATGTCACGATGACTTATGGCGTTATGGATTCCCTTGTCCATGCAATTATTGTAGAAAAAAAGATTGCGTCTTCCTCACGACAGTCCTTAACCTTGTTCATCACAAGGAGGAATCTGGCCCAATAATGATGTACTGTTTCCTGGGGCTCTTGCCTGATGTGGGAAAGATCGCTTATGTTTGGGTGGGTGGGTGGAATTGAGTCTGAACCCTTACCCGATCTGAGACCCAGGGGCCGAGGAGTTTCCAATCTTGGAAGTTCGGGTTCCGGGATGTTGCCCGATAAGTCTGGCCCGCTGCCTGACTCTAGGTTCAGGGCTTGGGTGATGTCCTCCCGTAAACGGGTGTCTGGCTCGGAGAGCTCAGGAATCCGGACATAGTTAGTCCTCAAGATAGAGGAAGAATCGCCACATTGTTCCTCCACCACCACAATATGATGGGTGACCGGTGGAGAGTTAATCTCCCTTTGATCGGGTTTAAGCCCAATCCGATCATAGTCCGTAGCGACTCCCAAGGTGGCGATGCGATCCAGGAGCTCGTTTAGGGAAGAGAGCTCCATTGAATCCATCCGATCGGCAAGTTCCGAGTTGACGTGGAGGCTGCTTTTGATGACCCGAGAAGTCATCATCGGTGCAGCAGTCGAACAGGCGGTCATGATGAAACCGCCTAGCCGGAGAGTTTGGCCGAGAGCCAAGGCTCCCCTGGTGGTAATGTTGTCTTTAAAGACGAGACAAGACATCCTTCCTTGCGGTGACGACATAGTGGAAGTCTCAATGAAAGCACCAATGTCGGTGTCAAAACCGGCGGATCTCGGGTAGGGGGTCCTGAACTGTGCGGATGGTAACAGGAGACGGGGGACACGATGCTTTTACCCAGGTTTGGGCCCTCTCAATGGAGGTAAAACCCTACTCCTGCTTGATTGATCTTGATGATATGAGTATTACAAGAGTTGATCTACCACGAGATCGAAGAGGCTAAACCCTAGAAGGTAGCCTATGGTATGATTGTTGTCCTTGGTCCTACGGACTAAACCCTCTGGTTTATATAGACACCGGAAGGGGCTAGGGTTACACAGAGTCGGTTACAAGGAAGGAGATCTACATATCCGTATTGCCAAGCTTGCCTTCCACGCCAAGGAGAGTCTCATCCGGACATGGGACGAAGTCTTAAATCTTGTATCTTCATAGTCCAACAGTCCGGCCAAAGCATATAGTCCGCCTGTCCGGATACCCCCTAATCCAGGACTCCCTCACCGGCCCTCATAGGGTGTGCCCAAAGTGTGGAGTCCTACTAGGACTCCCTAGTCCTAGTAGGATTCCACCTCCCACATGGAATAGGAAAAAGGGAAGGGAGAAGGAGAAGGAAGGAAGGGGGCGCCCCCTTTCCCTAGTCCAATTCGGACCAGTCCATGGGGAAGGGGCGCGGCCACCCTTGAGGCCTTTCTCTCCTTTCCTGTATGGCCCATTAAGGCCCAATCCGAATTCTCGTAACTCTCCGGTACTCCGAAAAATACCAGAATCACTCAGAACTTTTCCGATGTCCGAATATAGCCTTCAAATATATCAATCTTTATGTCTCGACCATTTCGAGACTCCTCGTCATGTCCCCGATCTCATCTGGGACTCCAAACAAACTTCGGTCATCAAATCGCATAACTCATAATACAAATCATCACAGAATGTTAAGCGTGCGGACCCTACGGGTTCGAGAACTATGTAGACATGACCGAGACTCATCTCCGGTCAATAACCAATAGCGGAACCTGGATGCTCATATTGGTTCCTACATATTCTATGAAGATCTTTATCGGTCAAACCACATAACAACATACGTTGTTCCCATTGTCATCGGTATGTTACTTGCCCGAGATTCGATAGTCGGTATCTCAATACCTAGTTCAATCTTGTTACCGGCAAGTCTCTTTACTCGTTCCGTAATGCATCGTCTCGCAACTAACTCATTAGTCACATTGCTTGCAAGGCTTATAGTGATGTGCATTATCGAGAGGGCCCACAGATACCTCTCCGACAATCGGAGTGACAAATCCTAATCTCGATCTATGCCAACTCAACAAATACCATCGGAGACACCTGTAGAGCACCTTTATAATCACCCAGTTATGTTGTGACGTTTGGTAGCACACAAAGTGTTCCTCCGGTATCCGGGAGTTGCATAATCTCATAGTCATAGGAACAAGTATAAGTCATGAAGAAAGCAATAGCAATATACTAAACGATCAAGGGCTAAGCTAACGGAATGGGTCAAGTCAATCACATCTTTCTCTAATGATGTGATCCCGTTAATCAAATGACAACTCATGTCTATGGCTAGGAAACTTAACCATCTTTGATTCAACGAGCTAGTCAAGTAGAGGCATACTAGTGACACTCTATTTGTCTATGTATCCACACATGTACTAAGTTTCTGGTTAATACAATTCTAGCATCAATAATAAACATTTATCATGAAATAAGGAAATAAATAATAACGTTATTATTGCCTCTAGGGCATATTTCCTTCAGTCTCCCACTTGTACTAGAGTCAATAATCTAGTTCACATCGCCATGTGATTTAACACCAATAGTTCACATCACCATGTTATTAACACCCATAGTTCACATCGCCATGTGACCAACACTCAAAGGGTTTACTAGAGTCAGTAATCTTAGTTCACATCGCCATTTGACTAACATCCAAAGAGTACTAAGGTGTGATCATGTTTTGCTTGTGATAGAAGTTTAGTCAACGGGTCTGTCATATTCAGATCCGTATGTATTTTGCAAATTTCTATGTCAATAATGCTCTGCACGAAGCTACTCTAGCTAATTGCTCCCACTTTCAATATGTATCCAGACTAAGACTTAGAGTCATCTGGATCAGTGTCAAAACTTTTATCAATGTAACCCTTTACGACGAACCTTTTGTCACCTCCATAATTGAGAAACATATCCTTATTCCACTAAGGATAATTTTGACTGTTGTCCAGTGATCTACTCCTAGATCACTATTATACTCCCTTGCCAAACTCAGTGTAGGGTATACAATAGATCTGGTACACAGTATGGCATACTTCATAGAACCTATGGTTGAGGCATGGGGAATGACTTTCATTCTCTTTCTATCTTCTGTCGTGGTCGGGCTTTGAGTCTTACTCAATTTCACACCTTGTAACACGGGTCAGAACTCTTTCTTTGAATGTTCCATTTTAAACTACTTCAAAATCTTGTCAAGGTATGTACTCATTGAAAAAACTTATCAAGCGTCTTGATCTATCTCTATAGATCTTGATGCTCAATATGTAAGAAGCTTCACCAAGGTCTTTCTTTGAAAAACTCCTTTCAAATACTCCTTTATGCTTTCCAGAAAATTCTACATTATTTCCGATCAACAATATGTCATTCAGATATACTTATCAGAAGTGTTGTAGTGCTCCCACTCACTTTCTTGTAAATACAGGCTTCACCGCAAGTCTATATAAAACTATATGCTTTGATCAACTCATCAAAGCGTATATTCCAACTCCGAGATGCTTGCACCAGTCCATAGATGGATTGCTGGAGCTTGCACATTTTTTTAGCACCTTTAGGATCGACAAAAAACTTCTGGTTGCATCATATACAACTCATCTTTAAGAAATCCATTAAGGAATGTAGTTTTGACATCCATTTGCCAGATTTCATAAAATGTGGCGATTTGCTAACATGACCCAGACAGAAAATCTCATCGTAGTCAACACCTTGAACTTTGTCAAAAACCTTTTTTGACAAGTCTAGCTTTGTAGATAGTAACACTACTATCAACGTCTGTCTTCCTCTTGAAGATCCATTTATTTTCTATGGCTTGCCGATCATCGGCAAGTAAACCAAAGTCCACATTTTGTTCTCATACATGGGTCCCATCTCAGATTTCATGGCCTCAAGCCATTTTGTGAAATCTGGGCTCATCATCGCTTCCTCATAGTTCGTAGGTTCGTCATGGTCAAGTAACATGACCTCCAGAACAGGATTACCATACCACTCTGGTGCGGATCTCACTCTGGTTGACCTACGAGGTTCGATAGTAACTTGATCTGAAGTTACATGATCATCATCATTATCTTCCTCACTAATTGGTGTAGGAGTCACAGGAACAGATTTCTGTGATTAACTACTTTCCAATAAGGGAGCAGGTATAGTTACCTCATCAAGTTCTACTTTCCTCCCACTCACTTCTTTTGAGAGAAACTCCTTCTCTATAAAAGATCCATTCTTAGTAATGAATGTCTTGCCTTCGGATCTGTGATAGAAGGTGTACCCAACTGTCTCCTTTGGGTATCCTATGAAGACACATTTCTCCGATTTGGGTTTGAGCTTATCAGGATGAAACTTTTTCACATAAGCATCGCAACCCCAAACTTTAAGAAACGACAACTTTGGTTTCTTGCCAAACCATGATTCATATGGTGTCGTCTCAATGGATTTAGATGGTGCCCTATTTAACGTGAATGCAGCTGTCTCTAATGCATAACCCCAAAATGATAGTGGTAAATCGGTAAGAGACATCATAGATTGCACCATATCTAATAAAGTACGGTTACGATGTTCGGACACACCATTACGCTGTGGTGTTCCAGATGGCGTGAGTTGCGAAACTATTCTGCATTGTTTCAAATGAAGACCAAACTCGTAACTCCAATATTCTCCTCCACGATCAGATCGTAGAAACTTTATTTTCTCGTTATGATGATTTTCCACTTCACTCTGAAATTATTTGAACTTTTCAAATGTTTCAGATTTATGTTTCATCAAGTAGATATACCCATATCTGCTCAAATCATCTGTGAAGGTCAGAAAATAACGATACTTGCCGCGAGCCTCAACACTCATCGGACTGCATACATCAATATGTATTATTTCCAACAAGTCTATTGCTCGCTCCATTGTTCCGAAGAACGGAGTCTTAGTCATCTTGCCCATGAGGCATGCTTCGCAATCATCAATTGATTCATAATCAAGTGATTCCAAAAGTCCATCAGAATGGAGTTTCTTCATGCGCTTTACTCCAATATGACCCAAATGGCAGTGCCACAAATAAGTTGCACTATCATTATTAACTTTGCATCTTTTGGCTTCAATATTATGAATATGTGTATCACTACGATCAAGATTCAATAAACCATTCACCTTGGGTGTATTACCATTGAAGGTTTTATTCATGTAAACAGAACAATAGTTATTCTCTGACTTTAAATGAATAACCGTATTGCAATAAACATGATCAAATCATATTCATGCTTAACGCAAACACCAAATAACATTTATTTAGGTTCAACACTAATCCCGAAAGTATAGGGAGTGTGCGATGATGATCATATCAATCTTGGAACCACTTCCAACACACATCGTCACTTCACCCTTAACTAGTCTCTGTTCATTCTGCAACTCCCGTTTCGAGTTACTAATCTTAGCAACTGAACTAGTATCAAATACTGAGGGGTTGCTAAAAACACTAGTAAAGTGCACACCGATACCATGTATATCAAATATACTTTTGTTCACTTTGCCATCCTTCTTATCCGCCAAATACATGGGGCAGTTCTGCTTCCAGTGACCAGTCCCTTTGTAGTAGAAGCACTTAGTCTTAGGCTTAGGTCCAGACTTGGGCTTCTTCACTTGAACAGCAACTTGCTTGTCATTCTTATTGAAGTTCCCCTTCTTCCCTTTGCCCTTTTCTTGAAACTAGTGGTCTTGTCAACCATCAACACTTGATACTTTTGTTGGTTCCTACCTTCGTCGATTTCAGCATCACGAAGAACTTGGAAATCGTTTCCGTTATCCCTTGCATATTATAGTTCATCAAGAAGTTCTACTAACTTGGTGATAGTGACTAGAGAACTCTGTCAATCACTATCTTATCTATAATATTAACTCTCACTTCATTCAAGTGATTGTAGTACTCAGGCATTCTGAGCACATGCTCACTAGCTGAGCTATTCTCTTCCATCTTGTAGGCAAAGTGCTTGTCAAAGGTCTCATACCTTTCGACATGGGCATGAGTCTGAAATACTAATTTCAACTCTTGGAACATCTCATATGCTCTGTGGCATTCAAAAAGTCTTTGAAGCCCTGATTCTAAGCCATAAATCATGGTGCACTAAACTATCAAGTAGTCATCATATCAAGCTTGCCAAACGTTCATAACGTCTGCATCTGCTCCTGCAATCGGTCTGTCATCTAGCGGTGCATCAAGGACATAATTCTTCTATGCAGCAATGAGTACTACAAAAAAATACACTTCCGTGATGATACGTGTTTGGCACAGTAGGTCATGTTTTCTGTCATGCATGTACATCCATGACAAATTTATGACAAAATCAAGATAGTCATATCTGTGCTGACGTAGAAGTGTTCCATGACATTACCAAAATTATCATCACGGAAGTGTCCACTTCCATGATGATAAATCGCGCGTCATAGAAGTGCTTTCGTCAACGGTGACCGACACGTGGCATCCACCGTAACGGAACGCCGTTAAGCTATCGGGTCTGATTTTGGATCCGATAACCCATTAACAGCCCCGACCAATGGGGATTTTCCACGTGTAAAATCATCATTGGCTGGAGGAAACACGTGTCGGCTCACCGTTGGGACAAATGTCATCCACTCATTGGACCCAAAGCGCCTATGATACGTCGACACATGGCACGGCCCAACAGAGGCCCATATAGGTTAAAAAGGCCGGCCCAGTCAAAGGCCTGTAGTACTTACTCAGGTACTAGTGGGCCAGCCCAATAACGGCCTTCTTAATAAAGGCCCATTTACGGCCCGAAGCTAGATCTGGCTCGTTAATTGTTCACCGAAATTTGGGCCCAATTACAGCCCAATGACTTTCGGCCTGTTAGAGGCCCGATGTAGACATGAGCCCATTTCAGCCCGGTGTGACTTTCGGCCTGGGAATGGCTCGTGCTGCCCATGGGCCATATATGGTCCGACGGGACATCGGGCCCACTAACAGCCCATGATAAAGGTGGCAACAGTTAAGCCCAACATGACTTTGGGCCTGTTAAAGGCTTGTCACATAATTCGGCCCGTTGATGTCTGTACTAAGCTTTCAGCCTCTTAAAGGCCCATGATATCAGTGGGCCAACTAAGGCCCGAGATATGTTTCGGCCTGGTAACTGCCCATGATATAACTGGGCCCAAAAAGGCCCGGTCTACATTTCAGCCTGCTGAAGGCCCGTCGACGACTAGTGAAAATTGAGGCCCAATATGCATTTCGGCCTGCTAAAGGCCCATGGTTTCATCTGGGCCATAACAGGCCAGTACAATATTCAGCCAGTTAATGGCCCAACGCTACCTGGGCCAAACTAAGCGCTGGGTTCACAAAAGGCCCAACTAAAATATAGGTCGGTGAAAGTTGTGGGCCTCGCGCAAAGTGTGAAGGCCCCAATGATTTGGGCCCAAGAAAGATGCAGGCCGGCCCAATTGTGGCCTGCTAAACACCAGGCCCGTTAGAGGCGAATGTTTCGGCCCGGTCGACTACATCTGATTTTTTCAGATACCGAATGATGGCAGTAACTAGTAGGAATTAAGAACAACCCTACTCTATACAATAAAGAAATTACGGCATAGTAACTAAGAATAAACCTACACTATACAATAAAGGATTTATGGTATATTACATCCACTGGGCAACGAAGTTCGCCACAGGTGATCATAACGCGCAACGAAGAAGCAGATTACAAAAACTGGGCACCATTGCAGTGTAACCAAATAATACTGAACCGAGACCACTTCCAAGACAGTTCAAGAAAGGTTAGCCTTGCGCGGGAAATGCTGCGCAAGCTGCTGAGCAAGGCTGTGAGACCGGCCTAGCATGTCGGTCATAGCTTCCAGGTGTAGCTGTTTAGCAATGAGGTTCTCATTGGTGTTCTCTGCAATCTTTCTTATAGATAGGACTTCAAGTCGAAGTTGAGTTGCAGAATGCCTTTCTGCTAGAACTTGGGACTGAAGAAGTCGAACTGATCCAGACAACGAATTATGTGAGCTTGTCTGACTGCTAGTCTCAAATAACTTGAACACTGCATCAAGACAAGACTTTGGGGTTGTCTCACTATCTTCAAGATGTTTTTTCTTCTTTGCTGCAATATATGTTGGGTTTGTCTCATAGCCTTCAGCAGACTTGTGCATGCCATCAAGCATATCACCCTGAAACAAAGCAGAGAGATGACAGGTTTCACGTGTATAAACAAAGATGATAACTGTGCTATCAATTCCATCCAATTTCAAATTAGAAAATAAAGAGTAAGTTCAAAATATCAATAGCATAATTTGGCATTGTTCATAATGCGGGAGCTTCACCACACTACTGGATTACCATGTCAACATAACAAGCATAGATGAAGGGCAAAGAAAATCATTGTATCTATTTTGGTTAATGTGCATGGCATGTTGTTCATATCATCAGCCACATCAGTAAGATAAAACAGGAGATGATAAGGTGCAAACGTAGGCTGCTTCACCACACACTGGATTATAGATCCACAAAAAAACGAGCGTACATATAGGGAGCATTGAGTAATGTGCATGGTATGAATAAGGAATTTGGTTTTACAAGTAAAACTTAGATCTTATGGTTCTTGCGAACATGCATTTTGGTAGAAACAGCAAACTAAACAGCAGTAAACGATAGGGAGTATGAGCAAATTAAACAAAAGTTGATGATAAAGGCTTTAGAAGGACTAACTTACATTAACAGTTAACACCAGCTTTATAATGCCCTTCTCCATGTCAACGGAAGGATAACTCAAGAATTTCAGCACCGAATCTTCTTCATAAGCATTGCCTGTACTCTACATTTTGTAGAGAGTAATTATAGATATGATAATACTGGAAGGGATAGAGGATAATGAAGATAAGATGCAGATTGATGCTACATAATCAACTACCAATCCCTGAAAGTACAAGCATTACAGGACAAAATGTACTGACAAGAGCAATGGGCTACACTTCTGCACTGGCATTGTCTGTGTATTCTACTTTTTGGTAAGATTAAATATAGATCTGGTCTTTTTTAGTAAATGTTGGGAGAGGGAGATAAGATGCAGAATCCTACACAATGAACCAATCCCTCTTCCCATAATACAAGAGTGTTTTGAACACTGGTGTACTATACAAAACGTTCTTATATTATGGGACGGAGGGAGTAGCTGTTAATGTAAGTACAGTGATAGATGATGTTCAGTCCTTACAAGAGGACTGCAGAGCTAAACCTCTTCAAAAGCATTGGGTTGATTCTAAAATTATGTAAGAGTCCATACGGATCCTATAATGTCCACCAAATGGATGATAACGAGGCTAACATGTGCAGTGATGCTACATAATCAAACAGCTATGAAAGTAAGTATGGTCATACAGGGCAAGAGGTACTCACCGAGAGCAATGCAGTGTGCAGTATAGTTGCGAGATTCTGTGGTCCCTTGAGAATGAATGTTCTTCTGCTAACAGTTTTCGTACAAGTCAGACGTTAAGGCAAATGCATAAATGTAGTTCAAATTATGATGTGATGCCATAGATAGTACCTTACACTGGAGCCGAGACCAATGTGTAACAAGATTATTCCAATCACCGTCGGATAAATGTAGCACCGGAGACTTTACAGAAATTTTGTTTAGAGGCTTGCCATCGAAGTGTGCTTGCCTTAGGTAGGAACGATACTTCACCAACGAGTGCTTGAAAAGCGCAACCAACCCTTGCTCATCTTGACAATCTAGTTTGGTCCTTGCCTATTTAAAAGAATGAAATCTTGTGTCTTCTATCAGCAGAAACATATGCAGTAATGACCATGAATAACATTAGTACGTTACTTATGCGTAAGTTGCGGAAGAAGACTGGAAATTGTTCTGTGTTTGCGGTATAATCTTTCCATGAAGGAAAGATGCGCATAAAGTTCCTGACAACAATATAAGCTTTGTCTTCTAAACTGGGAAGAAATGGAACAGGGGTCCTATTTGCTACAATTGGGGCTCTCTCTGGTTCGAAAAGGGATTTGGCAACTGGATTTGGTGTACTCTTTGCTGGAATGGGGGTTTTGCGTCATAGAGCTGGTGCTATGTCAACTGGCATAATCATAATGTTTGCTGCAGTTGGGGTCTGCTGAGTTGGGGCATCAGAAATGACCAGTGTAGTAGGGATAGAGTCTGCTAGAGTTGGGGTGTTTTGTGGATCAGGTGATATTGCAACTACACCTAATGGGATATTTGATTTATCAGGTGCCACTACCTTTTCCAAATACTTTGCTTGTGCTCCTCCATGATCAGCAATCGCCCTCTTCCTTTTGAACGTCTGATACACAAGAACAGCAGTTGAATGGATAGGTATGATGACAGATGGAATATGTACTGAAAATGGATAGGCAGGGCGTATTGACACACACGATGTGTAAACTAAGCTAATGGTAGTTCAAGAAAGTAGAAGCAATGCAATGCATCAGTTGCAAGATATGTGCGACAAATATAACCTTGGAAAGTTAGAGCTAGCACCTTGATGGGTGAATAAGATAGGGCATCTTCCTCTGACTCCCCCACTAGGGAGCTACATTGACTTAGATCTCCCTCTAGCTCAGAATGACTGTTAGGATCATATTCTGAGCATGAATCTGTAGGTGGAGAGCGTTTTCATTGCATTGCATCCAGACTTGATTTCAGTCCCTTAATGCCAAGTTTGACAGCCATGGCATTGTTCTGCTTTATTCTTTTCATGCGCTCAAGCTCATAATCATTATGATGCTGTTCAGAATCTGAGATTCATGAAAACATAAAAAGTAGTCAGATTTCTATGGAATGCATTGCGGATTCAACTCGAAGAGTGTCTCCCTATAAACACATGCATATGCAAAGTTCACCCCCCAACCGTGCTGACCAGACCACACACAGAAATGCAAACCCCTTATGTCTCTATAACAGGCAGACACACATTTCAAAACTGAAGTAGGAACATTAGAATCATATGAAATTCGTATTTGAACAAATAAACTAAGGAATTATGAGTGGCATAATGTTTAGCTTCAAGGATGGAGTGTTGGTAGTGTGACACAAAGCAAGTAGGCAGATTGTATTCCATGTAAAAGATGGAAGCCTATGTAAAAGCTGGAAATGACACTTTCTTTCTATACAATGCAGTGTTCATTGTCCATACATGAGATCACATATAGAAATACTATTCACTCATGTCTACGGTTGCAGTATTTAGAAATAGGGTGGTCCACCCTAGAAGAATATTGACAACAAATATGACAAGGCAAGCATAGATGTAGTGAATCAATCATTTACTTGTGAGCTTACTAGGACAAGTATGCAGAATTGTAACTGCAGTAAGAGACCGTCCAAAATCTGAATCAAGAAGTTTGTCTAGCACTTATTGTTTGCAACTAATCGATGTGAATAATTGGATATTATATAGAATGAGTAAGAAAGACAAGTAAAATTTTCAACAAACCTTGCAGTAGTAATCTGGCTTTTGTCACTACGACCAACAATCCAAAATGACTAGTGTCTGTTCCTAGGGCCAGAATTTTGAAAACCCTGTAAACTTTATAGGTACTAAAGATTATCGAAATACATTTGAACCATTAAGTGTAGGTAGCACTGAGCACACAACAAACCCTAATGACAGTCCTGCCTAATGAGTAATGAATCAATTAGAAAATGGGTGACGAGGAGTGGTTGCTAAGTGTTGAGGACTTATCTCAGGATAAATCGGGTTGGCTTAGTGGGTGCGCACGCCTGAGCCCTGAACGGACTGGGAAGGTAGGCACGGCGGCGCGCCCGGGCAGCGGTGACGTTGTTGGGCGAGCGGCTCCTAACCTCCTGTTAGTCCAGCATCTCCTCCTAGAGTCATGCCGTCCGGGGACGGCAAGTCGCCAGCGAGGTAGGCGGCTGGGGGCGAGTAGAGATCGAAAGCGCGCAGCAGAATAGAGGGGAATCGGGGCCTGGGACGACCCAAAATCCCAGGGTGGGCTGACCCACCGTGGGCACCCTGTAGAGATACACACCTGAGCGGCGAACATGCATTTTTGAAACTAATTTAGGAACATTTAGCTGACCAATTAAATGAATCTATTTTAATAATATCAGATTCTTATTTGAACAACTAAGCTTGTTTAGCTTGATGGGTCGAGCAGTGCTATTATGACACGAAGCACGTATTCTGATTGTATACTGATCATAAAAGGGGGAAACCAGAGAAATGATATTTAGCAGCCATTGTTTGCTTCGAACTAAGAACTAAATTCTAAGAGTTGAAAAGAAAGTAGAGTAACCAAGTTAAGATCTATTTTCTGGTTGAGATCAAAAAGTTGAGATATGAAGTACCACTTCTCTTGCGGCGTCGTGTAGGCATCGGGGGTGCGATGGCTGTCGGTGGCGTTGAAGCAGATCTGTGACGGTAGACGGGTGCATCGGGGGATAAGTCTCATTGCGGTGTGAGTGGCATCAGCAAAGAGGACGACGACGCTGATGAACCGAGAGGACGTGATGCAAGGCTCTTGGTCTGTCGCCGTGGATGAGAAACGTCCATCTCTAGCAGTGGATGATGCGGTCTTGGTAGGCACTCCATCATGGTGGAGGACGGTGGCGATGGATGTGGTGGAGGACGACTGCGATGGATGTGGTGGAGGACGGCGGCGATGGATGGGGTGGAGGACGGAGGCTGGTGTGGGGATGGTGTTCTAGCGCAGACAGTGTATGAATGGGAAAATGGAGGGAGAGGTACGGGGAACCATGTTTTTGGGACACGCATGTCTGAAACATGGGAAAGTTACGAACTTAGACCCCGTTTAAAATTTGGATGTCTCGTCGGTTGGGGATACGACGGTAATCTCGCATCTCGCCAATATTTGCCCAGAGCGATTTCGGGCGAGGAGAGGGTGGTTGGAGCCCATGGTTGGCACCCACGGTGTATGAACGGGGTTGACAGGTAGGGCGGTTGTGTCACGTCTGAGTGAAGTTACAAACCTGCCCCTATTGAAAATATTTGCCTACATCGATTTCGGCCGAGTCGAGTTTGTTTTGCCGTCCACCATGTATGAATGGGGAAATGGAGGGAGAAACAGAGGTCTTTCGGACGAGCTTGAATCAAATGTGTTTTGCCGCCCATGTTTGGCACCCACCGTGTTGGAATGGGCTCAGAGGTGGTCGTGTCACGTCTAATTGAAGTTACTATCCTACCCCTATTTAGAGCAGTGGAAATCGGGTCGGTGGATTGTCCGTGTAATGGGTAGACAGTAATTTCCATCTCCCAAACACTTGGCTTCGGGCAGCCGACGTGGGAGTGGACATTTTGCCGCTTCTTTCGAATTTTGGGACAATAAGCATCCACGTTTACCCTGGCAACTAAATTCGAATCCATTTTGTATTCCTATACGAATCTTTATAAATCATTCTATGTGTTTTTATATATCTTCAAAAGGACGACAAAGATGTATTCCACTGTGATATATGAATATGGTTTACAAATGCCGATACTCAAATTCAGAAGCTAGAATCCAGTTTAAGGTGAATTTGAATATTTGGAACACTTCATGTCCAACTCAAATGTCACACGCAGCATAATGTGTACTCCCATTTAGATATGTACACAAGCGATGTACCAAGATTCAAATACCGAGTCAATCAACCAAGAATGTACAGAACTAACAGACATATAAACACTTATAGAGTATATGGATAAATAGTATCAACTAACATACATAAGCCAGGCCGATGTACTTTTCTTTGCTACAACAGCATCCTTTTTTAGCCAAGCTACTACAGCATCTTGGCCCTTTCCGATGTGTGCCACTTATGGTCCATATATACTACTATTATTGCTGAATGCACATTCAGCCCGATTGGCATATTTGTAGGTCTGGCACGGCAATCAAAATGACATGTTTTCGAGTCTTATCAATTAATACAGACTTGTGCTCAAATAAAATTACAAACCAAAAAACAAAAAACAAAAAACAATTATTACATGATCTCTAAAACAAATGGTTTGATTGATTACATGAACAAATAACACAAAGGTTATTCAACGATGGAAAGAACATTTCACCTATGATTTACCAAGTGGGAATTTAATTTCCTTTTTTCCTTCAGGACCTTAACAATGTGGTCAGTCTCAGCTTGCTTCATTTTGAAATCCACCAAATATTTAATGGTTGTCTTGAGTACTGCTACTGATTGTGTTGTTTGCTTCCTCAACATGCCAACTTCATCTCTAAGTGCAGAAGCAGAATCTCTTTCTACCACTATTTTAGTCTCTAGAGCATCAGCAGTTGGCAATTCATAATGCACGATTGGGCTTGTGCCACTGCTGTGGGATGATATAACGTCCATGGGGTCCTCGCTCTTTGATCTTGTGCTAACCTGTTTTGCCATTAAAGTTCCGATTGGATTCAGGAAAGTTGAAGTTAGCAAAACATCTCAACTGGGAGTTATAACAGCAAACCAGTTAAACAAACAAGGAATTAAAGAGTTTCAATTCGATGCTGAAAAGTAGTTATTAACATCATTGTAACCCGTTGTTGCAGCAGCAAAGTAGTTAAACAAACAAGTAGCTATTTAAGTTCAGACAAATAGGTAATTCTTAACAGTAAGTATCAAACACATAGATAGGCGCAGTCTATAATAGGATTAACAGGCTGTGGCATTATGTAATCAGTAGCAAACTAAATTAAGCCAAGCAACATAATTGAACAATTTTGCAATAAGTGGCTAACTAAAATTCCGAGAAGTAGGTAACTGAACTTACGCTAGTTCTTTGTACAAGAACACTGCAACTTCTTTTTTGCTTACAAGGTTGTACGAAGGAGTCCATGGCATCAATTGCTTGGATACGCAGTCCCAATACTTCTTTCTTCCCACACTGCATTGGTAAGTCGAATGGTTAATCTGGTAAGATGGTGCGTCCTTGATATGTTATAAGAGGACATGTAGTCAAACTAGTTGTAGCCACACACATCACACTGGCTTTTACTGTATATTTCATGCGATTACTTTTGGCATATAGAGATCAAACAATCTACAATAGGATGAAAAGACTGGCATCCTTCACATTATTGGCAAACTCAGTTCATATAAACAAGAAACTCAACCATTCTATGGGTAAATCAAAAGAGCCACTGGAATATTTTTCACTACCCCTATCATACACGCAAAAAGGGGCGACGCCACCATAGGGGCTAGTATGGGAGGCTGCCTCGGGTGGCTTGAAAGTGTGCACCTAGTTTGCGTCGTCCAGGTTGGCCCAGGCTAGTTTTGTTCGTCCCAACACACGAGCAGGCAATGTAAAAAATGAAGAAAAATGTTTCAATTTGGATAGGCCAATAACATAAGTGGAAGGCAGGCCCTATAGTAGGCTCGCGGCCCAAACGAGCGCCTCCCATATCGATTGACAGCAGGAAAAATCCCAATTCATCCGCTCCAGCCTCCAGTCTGGTTCGCTCCTAACCTAGCCGCCGCTGGACAGACCGACACAGCACTTCCTCGCGCCTCGTTGGAGGGCGGTCGCTGGGCTTCAAGCGAACGGAAGGACAAGAAGATGAAGATCCAACCCTGGGTGTAGCCTGCATGGGAGGCAGTGGCGGCAGCACGGGCATGGCATCGAGCTTGCGCAAACGGATAGTCGCAGCTTGCAAGAGTAGCATGCGCAACGAGCAGGTACATCACATCCCTGATTATATCTAATTCAACTCTTCAATTTCTGGCCAATAGTTAAACCTGATGGTGTTGTAAAACTGCTTGTATGTAGGGAATCTATGAGAAAATGAAACCAATTTCTACTTATTTTATAACTCCCCCAATCAATACTGAACTGACTGAATCTGATGTATCTAATCAAGTTTCCGGTGCAAACATCCAAGCTCATGTTGTTCTTGAGCCTGAAGTGTCCAATGAACAGACTGTTAATGAAGGATTTGATGCAAACATTTTACATGCTCCTAGTGATGAACATATAGTGTCTAATGAGGCATCTAATGCAAGCATTTTGCAAGCTCTCATTGAAGGATTTAGTGTCTAATGATGATCTTCTATGTTGAGAGAGACATAGAGATTTGCAGGCATTGATGACAAGCAAATTATAGTGCATTTTCATGGCTTGAGGAAACGTCAAGGCCATCTACCAGAAAGTCCCCGTATCATGACAACATAGCATAAATACTTTTCTAATCTGTTGTTTGAAACTATTGGCATACTTGTGCAGGATAGATATATTGATATGCAGTTTGCGCACTAGTTATAGGTGCAATTACACTTCGATATTTTTAGCCAGAGACGAATAATTCAAGCAGGTACAGACCACGTTTGTAGTCCTTGTACACCATGTTGCATTTTGTGTTTTTTGGTGCTTGCGTCATTTAGTGTTTATAATCTGAACTACTTTCGATCATTAGCTGGTTTTCAAAGTGCATGTAGCTTCACATTTCTCAAGTTATGTTGATTTCCGGAGTGCAAGTGCCTTCGTATTTTTTAAATTAAATGTTCGCCCCTGGTAACTTGAATTCATGGATCCGCCACTGCACACAAATCATACACGAATGCCAGTACGAACTAAATGAAATGCAGGGACTTACGCTAGCTCGTTGTACAGGCTCACTTCAGCTCTACTTGCGCTTGGGATGTTCCATGTACAAGTCCATGTTACCACTTGCTTGGATGTGCAGGCCTTGTACTACTTGCATCCCCCTCTGCATTTTTGACACGGCGAATGGCTGATCAAATAAGAGGAATCGACCTTGCTGTTGTACCGGAGGACAGATACTTACAAGGTTATACGGGTGTGCAGGATGTGTACCAGATCCCGTAGCGCCGTCATGCTTCGCTAAAAAATGGATTTGCTTGTTTCAGATGATATCTCCAGAAGAAATAAGAGTTAAAGTCAGAGTTGGATAGGCGTGTAAGCTAAGAGAGCAGTGAAAGGATATCCAAACATTGTTGGAACAGTGCACAAGGGAGTGATGTCTGGATACCTGGTTCGGGCCGGCGTTTGGGCATGCTCGCCTAGCTAGAGTGCGGGTCACTTCAGAGCCGTTGAGGGTGATGCGCTTACGTTGGATGGCCGCGCACGGATGCAGATCTTGAGTGGCAGCAGAGCACTACGATGCGGTGGACGAGACCGTTGGTGAAGCCCCAGCGGCCTCGAGGGGCGGAGGCGCGACGATGTGCTCGGTGAAGTAGCCCCGGTGAGTTGGGAGACGACGTCGGTGAAGCGCACCTGATGCGGTGGAAGTCGGTGTCTGTGAGGCACGTTGGTTGCGGCGGCCGACGTTGTCGGTGGACCACTCGATGTGGTGGACGAGGGCGTAGATGAGGTAGCTCCGGTGCGGTGGTGAAGCGCGACCGTCGTCTTCGTCGTCATCGTCCGGCACAGAGGTGGGGAAAGAGACGAGACGAGGGGCGATTCGAACTTTGCTTGGGTTGGCGGCGAATTAGGGATTTGAGCAATCTGGGCGCGGAAGGGGACGATGGAGAAGGGAGATTTTGCAGGGCTGGAATTGGGGCCGCCAGATATTTCAATCTGAAACGTGGAAGCGCGAACTTATTTTGTCGTCATCCTTTTTTGGGGGGTGAGGGGGTGGTGGCTGGGTGCTAAGCGTCCGTCCGACACACGCGACCACCACGACACGACCCTGGTCTGCCTGGTGCACCTACATTTGAGAATGCAAACGAATCTTCTTTCATTTGCAAACCAATCTGTATAAATTACCATGCATGTGTTTTCCTTGCAATAATTAGTCATTCGAAACGAGATACTATAAATTAATTAATGAGGAGTTATTTGAAAAAAAATCGAAACGATATCCACGGTATCCACGCTAACGTGGATTAGAGTGTGTGTCACATAATTAGTTATTTGAATTAGAGTGTGTGTCACATAGCGATCTCCAATTCTAACATGGATTTCTCATTTCACTGTATCCACGCTACTTTTTTAATACAAATTCATATGTATATGATGAACACCATGGTAGTGAGAAAACTTTTGGATGGATTCAAACATATGACCTACAAAATAGCACAACAAATCGAGTCAATGTCAACTTTTCGAAACCTAGTATGGCACGAATTCGAAATAATTACCCATATGCATGGTCCTCAGTTCAAATCTTACAATGTACACC